>NW_014038697.1:0-7469 GCF_001186125.1 Sphaeroforma arctica JP610 | reverse complement strand
CTATTTATTTTCTCTCTGTTGCCTCTCTCGTCCTTAAGGCATTGAACGGTTTCATGGGATGAATGGTTGTTGTTTGTATCCCTGTTGTGCAGACTGTTCATTTACTCTCTGTTGCCTCTTTTTCCTTAAGGCATTGAACGGTTTCATGGGATGAATGGGTGTTGTTTGTATCCCTGTTGTGCAGACTGTTTTGGTCCTCTCTGTTGCCTCTCTCTTCCTTCTCTCTACATTTGCAAGCGCCCCAATGTGCCTCTATCCGCGCATCTCATCGCCCGGAAGGGTTTCCTCCTGAACCCTAAACCCTACACCCTTGTCCGCATCACAACCTCTCAGAGCGACCAACACATGGACGCCATCCACCCACGCGCTCGAGCAGCCTCCTTCTCACAAAGTGGGACGGACACGCCGAGCCACAGAGCACCATTGCACTGTACGACCGAGGTGGAGAAGATGGAGAGAAACATACGCACCCGCCGGTACAGCCTACGGTCACTGCTGTCCAAGATATCACGCACGGGCATGCGTTACGACATCGCCAAAAAGTGTTCGTCGTGTGGGGACGATAGGGACGAGCCCTCCGCACACCACGTGGCCCAGCAGTTGGCCTTCTGCGCCACGTGGGCACTGGACAATTCCTGTGAGTGCGCGTGCTGCGTTTGGGGTTCTTGGTTGGTATTGGTTTGGTGAGAGTTTGGTATTGTTTGGTTGGGTCTTGTTTTTGATCGTGTTTTTGGTCTTGTTTTGGTATCGTTTTGATACTGGTTTGGTCTTGGTGTGATATATGGTTAAGTTCTGCATTTGGGATGCGTGGTTGGCGTTGATGTGATGTGCGGTCGGGTGCAATAGTCTCTGCCGGAGACTATCATGGTGTAGTGTCTGTGTGTAGTTTAGATGCCTGTAGAAACAAAATGCGCTAGCCAAGCGAATGAGCGGGTGTTGTTTGTTGCCTCGTGTGTATGTGTGTGTGTGATTATTGGTTCTTGTTTGTGTCATATGTCTTGAGGCCTTTGTCCGTGTGTGTTGTTTGTTGCCTCGTGTGTGTGTGTATACCTGAACGTATATGACTCATACGTCAAGTTTGGGTGAATATATTCATACCGCTGTTTCTATAGACGTGAACGTATATGACCCATACGTCAAGTTTGGGTGAATGTCTTCATACCCCTGAACTCATAGACATGAACGTATATGACTCGTACGTCAAGTTTGGGTGAATGTTTTTATACCCCAGTCTCAATAGACGTGAACGTATATGTCCTATACGTCAAGTTTGATACTCCTGTCTCTATAGACGTGAACGTATATGACTCGTGTGTCAAGTTTGGGTGAATGCTTTCATAATCTTGTCTCTATTGATTTGAACATGTATGACTCATATTCAAGTTTGAGTGAATGTTTTCATACTCTGTTGACTCATATGTCAAGTTTGGGTGAACGTTTCCATACTCCTGTCTCTATATACCTGTGCACATACGCGTACGTACACACATATTTTCGCCCACCACACCCATAGCTCAGTGTACCCTCTCTCACCCCAACAAACAAAAACACACACACACACACACACAGTTTTTGCGCTGGATGATCTTCTGCTCTCTCGCCCGTTATTGCTGGGCAAGCCGTATATGTTGGACCACAGTGAGTGTGGGAGACATGTCAAGATATCAGCCGATGGCCTGGAGGTGCGCAATGACACGCACGAGTTCGAGAGTATCCGCGGGGGCATGGGCGTGAGCCAGGGATGCTACTACTATGAGACCCAGGTGTGTGTACCGGGGGATGCTCCTGTTGGTTACCCGGTGGTGACCGCGCTTATTAGATGCGTGGTAATGTGTTTAGATTGCTTTTGCAATTGTTTTATTAGATGGTTGGTTGTGCTTGTGGTTTGTTTCTGCGGTTCGTCTCCTATTGTTCTGTATTAATGTTCGGGTACTATGTAGTGATGTGGTGTTTTGCGTTGAAACATCAAGTCTTCGATGAAATGCGGTCTAGCTCCCTACTGGAAAATGCGAGTCATTGCGGTGTTGTCGAATGTTCATGTATGTTATATACATGCAATATACATGCTATATCCATGTTATATACATGCTATATACATGTTATATACATGCTATTTCATAGTTATGATTGTGGCCTTTTGGGCCCCTTCCCTACACCGAGATTCTGTCTACGCCTGAGCCTACTGTTGTGGCTCCCCCATCGCCTTTCTGCCGAGAGATCCTATGTCTCGTCCTAGTTTTGTTTGTAATTTGAGTTTATTTCATAACCTTTTATTTTTATTGTGTGTTCGCTGCGTTGTGTGGATTCCACAATTCAAAGCAATTGTTCGTACCAAAAAAGCGACGTCGTCAAATGTGTATGTATGCACAAGTCATTTTAAGGCTTTCGTTCCTTCATTACGCTTCGTGTGTGTGTCCCGTGTTGTCGTATTTCGTGACCCGCGCAATCTGAACCCTGCCAACAACACCGTACCCCATTGAACCAACCGCCTACCCACACCCCGCAACCCCTCCTCACAGGTACTGGGCCCGTTCTGCTTTCAAATCGGTTGGACTACCGGCAGTGTGACCTACTACCAAGGCGGCGATGGCGTGGGTGATGATGTGGGATCCGTCGGCTACGACCCTGTACGACAACTGCTGTGGTCCAACAGAGGCACGGACGATAAAACAGTCCCAGCCCAGGCCAGTCGACCCATGCAGAGCGGTGACGTGCTCGGTTTCTACATCGAGCTGTTTGAAAGGGCCAAGTACGGACGGTACACCTTTGCACTCAATGGCGAAGTGGTGGTGAGCCTTCACAGTCGCTTCCCGGTGAGTCCAGAGACGAGGTACTATCCTGCGGCGAGTTTTAATTATCAGCACCTGAGGTTTAACTTTGGCCAGCGGCCGTTCAAGTTCGAGCCCCCGCCGCACTACGAACCACTGGACGCGTGTGTGCACCAGGGAGACTACAACTTCGGGCTGGCTGTAAGTTATGTTGTATATTGAATGCTAAATTGAGTATTATACATATATGGGGATGATTTTTATATTATATATCTTATACTATATTATATGTTGTATGCTAGTGGGGCTGTAAATTGTATATTATATATCATATATTATGTTATGTTATATTCTACCGGGCCTGGGTGATATACTATTTGTTATATATTAATAGGTTGAGTTATATACTATATACTATTTTATATTTTATATACTAATGGGGCTGTGGCTCTCCATGAACTTCGTATCAGGATGACTTGGTGTGGTTCGACTACAAGCGTAGGCTAGTAATTTTGTGTGTCTCCACATGTGTAGTCCAGCGATAGAGTACTGCGCCTGCATTCACATCCGTACTTACTTTGTACAACATGTGCCCTGCGACAGCTGTACACGTTCTTTTCAAATATATAGCGCGCTCGGCCACGTATATCACACGCTTCGCTTGCTTTCCCCAGCTACATGCTCACCCCCATGCATCTGCCCATCCAACAGAGGATACCATCGGCCTACACGCGCCACCATGAACACATTGAAATTCTCAAGGGCAGGGCTTCTGGGCGCACCCCCACGCCGCTTGAAGGCATCAACGAGTGCCAGATATGCTTTGAAAAAGAGGCCGATGTCACCATCATGCCGTGCACGCACGACAGTATGTGTATGTCCTGTCTATTGCGATGCACCCATTGCCCCATGTGTCGGGTGCCGATCGAGGACAGGTTGACGAGTGAACGGCTACACAAGTACCAGGAAGCAGCGTGACGGGTCACCCACCTGCGCCTGTGAGCTAGAGTGACTGGCCCGGAGACAACCCAACTACGAATCCTATGCAAACGCACGCGTTGTTTGTCTGCGTGTATCACACTTAATCGCTGGTAAGCGACTTGGTGTATTTTAGAGCCGAATTTGTCTGATAACAGACATAGTGTTTGGATTTTCCCCCATCCCCACCCTCACCCTCACGTCCTCCCCTCCCATACCATCCGCTCCCATATGGAGACGTGCGTGCGTTTATATAGGCACGTATCCCTTTATAGTTTCAGATCAAACCATCGATATTGTGAGCTTCAGATCGGAAGCTTGCGGTGGTTTAGGCGTAAATAGTCGTATTCATGACACCACCCGATGCGAACTCCGTTCGTGCGCGTAGATTCTGGAGTATACAATATGGGCACCGATTGATTATACATACTTTTCAGCAGAATATACGAGGCAAGCCTACTACTTCAAAAATCAATACCGTGGAATTGCAAGAATCGACTGGCCTCAGTCGGATATATAATTAAAATTTTATCTCAGAACTATTACATTATATAATACAAGCAAATAGAATCGGGAAACTCAGTAGTATATTACATCTCGATCTATACATCAGCAGCATGTTGCTCTCTAATCGCTATTAACTTATGAATTTATATATATACATGTATACCTATATGTATATATGTATATGTACATATATATGTATATGTATATGTACATATATATGTATATGTACATATATATGTATACGTATATATATCTATATATATTAAATATATATGTATATATATTATAATATATATATATATATATATGTATAGGTTATTATAATATATATATGTGTGTATATGTATATATATATACATATATTTGTGTGTGTGTGTGTGTATAGAGGGTACAATGATATGTCGAATGCTGTTCATGAGATTATATGACCTCGATGTCTTCGCGAGGCAGTAGAATTAGCAATGAAGCGTGGCCCTATTTGGAGCAATGAAGCGCTATAGCTTTGTTCGTTCAATGTTGCGTATTGACCTTTGAGTTATGCTCGTGCGATTTTGTGAGGTACATTCTCACTGTCTATCCGCACAAATAGTTTCTGTTCCAGTTCCGTATGTTTGCGCACATGTATGCAGTCTGACGAACGCGTCGTCACAGATAGATTTATTTATGGATATACATTAGAAATGTAGGTTTTTTGTGTTAATACTCTGTGTATGTGTGAACCTTTCCTTGTGATAAATAATCTGCCAGAAATTAGTTTATTGAAAATACAGTGCACATTTCCATAACAGCAGAATCGGTAGCCCACAAGCGTTCAAAATTATAATATTTCCCTTTGATATCTCTACATTTCACAAACAGCAAAGGTGAATGCATATGTATTAGACCCCATTGTGCTTTTTTTGAGCCGGACATGGTTTTGCGAAGGAATTCAAATTATAGTCCTCTCCAACAAGGCAATTACATATCGTAGCAACCTTTATCAGCTGCGCTATCCATACTTGCGACCATAATAGAAGCGGATTCTCTCCATTCGGTAAGATCCAGCCGTCTTCTGTCATTCAGGCATATATGCTTAATGGTGCATAACCACCTGCAGTAACGCCAACTAGGCAAGCTTTGCTAGGTATGGAAATCGGTCGGCGTACTAAACTAAGATTGTTTAAAAATGTTCTCATGTATGCTATTGTATGCATTTTTATAATATTATTTCCTACCTTTTAGACGTATAAGGTTTGGGGGCTACGGTCACTATTGCGTGTGGATATTTTCAATTTGCACAAGACGGTTTGACAAGTCTGTGTTATGTTAAATTATAAGCAACTTTTTGTATGGGCCAGTGTATGGGAAATATTGTCTACCACCCCGAGATATATGCTTAAGGGCCGTTGGTGACAAATCGCTGGTGATTTCTTGTATCTACAGCAAGGCTTCTAGACAAGCAAAACGAACAGTGCATTAAACTAGATAAAGTTAAAAGAATGGTACATATGGTCTAGTGTATACATTTATGAGCAATATATTTCTAGTACTCAGGTCTACATACGGAAGGATCAAATAACTAATCGGTCAGTGTACTGAAGAAAAGCGCTTTGATTCACGCTCACTATTGACTGCAGATAATTCCCACCACCAGTAAGGCACCTACACAAGCTATGTCAAGTCTGTAAAATGATCATATTTTGCTAAGTTAGTTTAAAAGGAAGTTCATGTAAGGGCTAGTGTATTCATTTATAAGCAATGTTTTTCCAATTTATGAGCATATCTGTGTAGGGTGTATGACAACAAATAGAGAATCCTGAGAATCGGTCAAAGTACTAAACTGAATTGGTTTCAAAGGAAATTTGGGTATAATCTAGTCTACATACGTAATAGAAATCTTTTTCTACCACCCAGGTATGTATTCTTGGCAGGCCATTTTTTGCTATCAGAAAATATTTGCCAGCTACAACAAGACAACTAGACAAGCGTTACTATGTCTGTAAATTGGTCATTGTACTACGTTTAAAGTTGGCTTTGCTTTACCAGGCTGACTATATCATACTAAACGTTAAGTTAAATGAAATATGTCAAATTGTAGAAAGAAATTGTTCAGCTTCAGTTCTCGGTAATGTGCTAAAAATGAGGGGATTTCAGACTAAGGCTTTTGTCTATATTGTTCCGTTCTAATGACTCACTACTTCGGTCTACATTAATTTGGGTCCGAAGTTGGCTTTACCAGGCTGACTATAGCATACTAAACGTTAAGTTAAATGAATATGTCAAATTGTAGATAGAAATTAAGTTTAGCTTCAGCTCTCGGTAATGCGCTAAAAATCAGGGGATTTCAGACTAAGGCTTTTGTCTATATTGTTCTGTTCTAATGACTCACTACTTCGGTCTACATTAATTTGGTGTCAGCAACTGAGATTGGAGTCGTTCATTTGTCGCATTTATGCTTCGAAACAATCATCCAGTTATAAATGTCTATAAATCACGGCTGGGACGCCGCTGGGACGCCGTGGGGACTGAATCCGTATAATTGTAAGGAATAGTTTCTTTGTTCATGTTTCGGCTGAAAATATGTTTTTATTCTGGAAAGTTTTAATAGATTGAGGGTTATTTGTACACAACGGAATGACGAAGGAGTCGATTGAAGTACCATAGTCGAAACTTCCGCAATATTATTCAATCCGTCTGTTGGGATTGTACGTTTGATAGTGATATATATGGTTGTATTGTAACACGAGTTGATCGCAGGCTTAATTTCCTGGCATGTACGACATTACCGCTTCGTTAAATGCAGTGATATATGTATATACTTCAGTAGGTGGGCCGTTGCTAAAGCAATGCATCGGCGAATTGTACGTTTGATAGTGATATATATAGTTGTATAGTAACACGAGTTGATCGCAGGCTTAATTTCTTGGCATGTACGATATTACCGCTTCGTTAAATGCAGTGATATATGTATATACTTCAGTAGGTGGGCCGTTGCTAAAGCAATGCATCGGCGATCGCCTCTATGTTGAATATTGACCAATATAAAACGAAACGCTTGCATATTGCAATCACATAAACACGCTGTAACATGCGTAAGATGATTCCATTTACATGGAATCCATACCTCACAGTGAAAAAAAAATCGACTTTCCCATGGAAGTATTCAATATTCAACATAGGTTGGAACCGAAAAGGGTTTGAATTCAAACCCGGTCGGTTCCAACACTGAGAAAAGCG
>NW_014038698.1:5168-10649 GCF_001186125.1 Sphaeroforma arctica JP610 | reverse complement strand
GCGGCACGATAACAAATAAATAAATGAAACTGAATACGGCAAGATCTTTTTCGCATTTTGAAATGCATATGGACAGCTACAATAATGTTGAAGTTCTCATTTCGATGCTGCAAATCACGCACAATTGCATTTCGCAAGATTAAATTTTCAACACGCATTGCTGTTTAATTCTACATACCGCATCCAGTCGGAAATCTCTGTAGAGGAAGTATTCATCGTCATGTTGGCTTAAGAGTTTTAGATCTTTGTGTTTAGATGTCTCCTATACGTATGCCCGAAGTACAGTTATTAGCAAGCACTTGGCTAGTTGGCATGAACCGACAATAGATAAGCCTGTACTGCTGCGATAGATGTATTTTCAGCCTCAATGTTCAGGTCGATGTTGCAGCTTTATTACTATGTGTCTGAATGATTTCACCATGGTTTCCAAAACGTATGGTGTGGTGAGGTGAGTGTTGCGTCTTTCTCAGTTCACGCATGTATGGGATACATGACGTTGAGGTCTACACTCTTTTTATATTATATATGATTTGTGATTGTATTCAAAGAAGTAAAAAATATATGTAAATACATAGGCTCATAGAGTGTATAAAACTGTCTATATTTACGTAACAGTAGCGTCTAAAATATTTATTTAGCTATGTACATATATTTATATTTACAGCAAAACAAGAATATTGATTGGTCCTCGCCGCGAAGCGTCATATATTTTTTTTGATACATAATGTATAATAATCACATTCTTTTTCAAGAGGAAGTTGTTTTCAACCCAACAATATTCGTGTATAAAATACAACTCTTCCGTCGAATAGGCACCAATAGACCGATAGTCCAATGCAGGATGCAGCACCCTCTCGATCAAGACTCGCGAGAGTTTTCTGTCATTGAATTTGTCTTACATGTAGTGGATAAAAGTGTCACTATCCGATCATTGAACTAAATACAAAGGTGCAACTCAAATATGTTATTTTATATGTATAAATATATGTATATTAGTACCTATTTAGTATTTACACCTTATGTAGCAAATGAGTTAAACATACTGTTATGTACTTACTAAAGAGTAGGAAATGTGACGGGTTCATCACAGGGAACGAGGATATTCCAACATTGTCTAGTATTGAAGCCAATAGCTACGTCTATTTATTTCCTAATATCCTCATACACATTGTGTGAGACAGCCTACGCTTTTTGAGAAGACGAACCAAACCTGAAGCGAAATATGATTTATAGCCATTCTAAGCAACAGCACAACACAACATGAGAAATTGTTGTTTGTAGTTTTATTCTGGTCTCTCCGCGTCAGACTTCCATCGATAGAAGCCCAGGTTCGCATACACTACCGTCAAGTTCTCACCCCCAGCTATTAGTCGCGTATTAAATTCGATATCCTCACCGAGCGGCAAATTATTTCGTTGTTGGTGTTTCATCCACACATCTTTCTTTACACTAACCCATCCATTTGCTGTTAGAGAATTAGGTATAAACGGGCAGCACCAGGAATACGGTGTCTCGCCTTTTAAGGCCATATTATTCTCCTCTAGATGTACAGCAAATTCCTCACGAATCCATTGCGGATCGTACGTTCTGTTGTAGATCTCATCCATTGTATAATACAGCTCGACAGGCACCGAGTTGTTTTTCAATTCTGCACTTGTTGTGAATGAGAACTGTGTGAGCACTGCATTGACCTCTGGCCTTACCTTAAATACCTGGTCCAGAACTTCGAATCGCTGACTGTGCAGTACATCATCGACATCTATATGGAGATAGCATCGAAAGAGAAACGGACAGATTGTTAGTATCTGACCGAAGATGCACAAATGAAGTATGTATATACATATATCTATACGATGGTAACTTCATAATATTTTACACACATTTTACATTCACATTAGCCGTCAATACAAATGTTTACATCAAACCGAGATGGTGTGGGTCACGGCGAATGCGATCATGGTACACAAATACTGATGGTATGCGACGCTGGAAATCTTACATACCGAATACAGACACCCACTGCCTCGTAGCACTCGCAGCACCTATGTTTTTCGCAACCGATTGTAGTACAGGATAATTATACTCGAGTAATCTGATACGCATTCCTGTGTCTACTTGTAGCTGCAAGAAACGCTCTTTCTCCTTTATATACTTCGTAGTATTAAGTTCCAGACTAGAGGTATTTGATACAACCATAAGAACTTCCTCTGGTAAGACTGTTAATCGTTCAAAACTCTCATAAAGAGGATCGGCAAAATGTACGAAGTCAAAGGCAAGAGCGGGTATTACTAGCGTTATGTTTGTATGCATTCTGGTGTAGTTTGAAGGTTGGACAATCTCCTCATTGGTTGCAATCTCCTCATTGGTTTCGTTATATATGACCTGCCTGTTTCGAGTCCATACTGCTGTAAATAGTAGAAACCCAACTAAAACAATCTGTAGAATACGGGCGGGGACGTGATTATAGCCACCTTTCCTTTTTCGGTAGAATATAGGTTCTATTTGTGGCATAGTGGGGGTCAATCGGACAGCAGGTCGCGAAATGTAGCCATGGCCACGGTTCCGAGGGATATATGTATCCCGTATAAACATGTAAGTTTTACTAGTCTTGCCGAAAATGGTCCAAATCTCAACCCCATCGAGCAAATCTTTGCCGATACCAAAATGCATAAGACAGTTGGCGGTGCCAATTAAATATACACAGAAATACCCACCAGGTCGCTATAGATGTCTTTCAAAAAAAAAGTGCATATAGCGGGCTTCAAGATTTCATTTTCATTTCAGGAGTCACAGAGACATGTATTTACTGCACAGGACATCACAAGTTCACGTAGATTTGGATATATATATAAAATCAAGGATCTTTTATTAGGGATCGTTGACGTTCAGGACTTCAGGCCCACTGGGGCAGGGGCCCTTAAAAGTGGCAACAGAATTTTCTGGCCTAATAAATAGATTAGCAGGCTAGCCGCTCTATTAAACCCCCAGAAATAGAATCCAGCAGATGGCCAGCCGCCAGACTGATAAGACTTCACTTGAAAGAATCCAGACTCCAGACGCCAGACTCCAGAGTCCAGACTCCAGACTCCACTGACCACTCAACACTCCAGGACTCGTGAGTCCAGAGTTAAGACTCCAGAGTATCCAAACTCCACTGGTGGCTGGGGAGAGTGGACTCAGTGGAGACAGGGGAGACAGTGGAGAGTGGTGACTGGAGACTGGAGAGAGAGGAGTCTTGTATTTTTAAAATAGAGTGAGTAGACTAGTCACTGAAGTCAGTACTCAGTAGTCACTAGTCACTACTAGTATGAGAGTCCTAAATTAGGTTATTTGATTTTCAGCGCGAAGTCAATGTTTTTGTCAATTCGAGTTTCGTACAAAAACAATTGTAACAAAATAAATAAAAATATGTCGTATTTTATGCCCACAAAGTCACAAACATAGCCTCCTTCTCTTTTAAGGAGGCTATCTATGTATGAGTATGCCACAAAGAAATCTTATTTATTTTACGACATTGATATTTTTAGATCAATATTGAATGCGCGCAGTGATCCCAGTCCTCGGTCCGTTTTCTCGATATGTACTGTACTTTCTACGACGTTTTGTTTTTATTTTTTATTTTTGGAAAAAATTAAGTTTTGCGTGAAAGTTTTAAACGTTTACGCTATATAAATACATGTACATACTCTTATGTATGTCATGATTTCAGCTATCCTTTTTACGGGTTTTTTTTGTACGTCAACATAGTTTAAAATTCGATCATTTTGCGTTTACGTTCAACGTTTACTGCAAGAGGGTGCAAAACTAATATACGCATTCTACTAGTAGAGGATTCCACCTTATTAAGAGCAGAGTGAGGTATCCACAAGGCACACGCGCAGTGCAGTGCATACTGCGTACTGATGTAAAAAGATAAATAGAAATGCATTATACTTGTCAGCTAACTCTAGTGGTAGTATGCTAGACCAGCATACTCGAGTCTCATATAGTATGTATCCTTACTTGTAAGTAGTGGATGTGCGTTAAAATACATTTACGTGGTTCCAGCAGCCAGCTACGCCGCTGGGTTTAAACTCTGGCACACACCTTCCAAAAATAGACATATGCGTTCACATCCCTTCGGGATTGAAACGGGCAAGAAGGGTACCGAATCCTTGTCAGTGTTTCATCCACTTCAAGGATCGCAGTCCAACGACTCGATATTTGAGGATACATTTCCATACACAAGAACCCGTACAACCAAGAATACATATTTCACACAAAAAGTTATGCGGCTCTTTACCTGGCGTCAACGGCACATAGTACTAGCCTGTATAGTATTACTGCTGTTAGGGTTTATCCCGGGGTTACAAAATATTCCGAACAGCGGCCCTGTGGTAGAAGAGATCACGCCCATAGACATAGACTTAGATAGAGCTAAACTGCAATACCTGCAGAAGGCCAATAGACTCAATAGTCCTCTAGTACAGTACAACAATACCATATATGGTCATGGGGAGTACGAGCTAGAGTCCGATGTGCCACAATGTCGGAAAATGTTTGTGGTTTGGACTACAGACGAAAGCACGTGGCAGGAATTCAACTCTGTCTCGTTAGAAAGCATCTTTAGATACGACGCATGTGCTCAGGTGTTTGTATACGCAAATAACCTTCCCTTCGACTTCTTCCAGGGTTACAATGAAGCTGGATTTTTCTTGAAAGTGATTAGATATGATTTACCCAGTTTAGCGAAGGGGAAGGCCGGGGAGAAGTGGGCCAAGGGCTCCTCATATACGTACAAACGATCACCGTACTATGCAGTGCATGAGAGTGATTTTCTGCGGGTCTTTCTGCTTTACAATTATGGAGGTACCTACATAGATCTGGATCACTTCATGTTGCCCATGTCCAGGGTATTGAACAACCACAAAAACATGCTGGGTGCTGAGACTTGCCAAGAAGACAATCCAGGTATATATGAATAGTGTTTGACTAACCTTGAAGTGCTTGTGTATGCGTTCACTTCCAGTATGCCGTAAATGTTGCTTCGTTTTATAAGTTCTGGATGGAATTCGGGTTCGTATATTTTATATTACGAGTATAAGAACATTTGAGTGATATTATGTATATGTACATATTATTTGAAGTTCCACGAATGTGAGAGCCAAACTGACCGAAGAAGACAACCGATTTATATACATAGCGTTATATGTCTATCTGTGTTCATATTTATTTCTATTTCTATTTCTATATATATATATATATATATATGTGTGTGTGTGTATGTGTGTGCTTGTGTGTGTGTGTGTGTTTGCGTGTAAGTGTATATGCTTAACCTAATGTACGTGTACATATATCTACATACGTATCATAATATATATATATATATATATATAAATATATATATATATATATATGTGTGTGTCTATCTATATATACATATATATATTTATATATGTATATGTATATGTAAATATATACATATGTATATTTATATATATT
>NW_014038698.1:0-3703 GCF_001186125.1 Sphaeroforma arctica JP610 | reverse complement strand
CATAATCAATCCCTCACTACTCTTACCTGTTTTTCAAATGGCACTACCGACCGCTTCTTGTACACGTGTGCCATGCTTAATCCCTCGATGCTTATCGGACACTGCATAATGTGCCCTCTTATTGGCATAATCAATTCCTCACTACCTTGCCTTGTTCTTTCAAATGGCGCTACAGACTGCTTCTTGGTACACTACCTACCCGGCCTCAAGACCGTCGGCGACGCGCACCACTTCCCGAACAACGTTCGCTTCTGTGCTGGCAATGGCGTGCTGCTCAACTGGGAGAGACACCATCCGTTGATGCAGAAGGCCTTGGATCACTTTGACAACCACTACGACCCGCAATGCTGGGGATGTGCTGGGCCTAGGCTCATGGGTCAGTTGATACCCGAGTACCTATCCCGCGTGACGCTGGTGGCGGAGAAGCTGGTGTTTCCAGTGCAGTATCGCGAGGCGAGTACGTATCTCTCCCGCGAAGACGATGCCTTCTGCGAGCATATCATGCAGAATGCCGTGGGCTTCCACATGTACGGACAGGCCACCTCGCAGCAGGATGTTAAGAAAGGGTCGGTGACCGCGTGCATCATAGCGAAGGTCAGACTCCGACCCGACGACAATGTGCCGTTTGACAAGGTGCGCACCCCAGCTGGTGCTGTGTTGAAGCGTGCGTATGATCCCAGTGTTATGCATAGTGCGAAGACCTGCAAGAACCTGCAGCTGGTGCCCTTGGAGCGTAATGTGGCTGTGGTTCTGTTGGCTTACAAGCGTGTGGATTTGGTCGGCAGGATTCTGGAGATGTTTGTGGAGAGTAGGTATATCCGAGAGGTGGTTATCTGGAACAACAACCCGGACCGTTTGCTGGACGCCGATAAACTGGCCAAGGTGTATGAGAAACTACCCAGGAATAAGTATACGGGAGAGGTCCCCTATGTGCCATGTGTGCGCGTTTACAACTCGCGAAGGGATGGTAATGTGCTGTTTCTGGGACGGTTTGCGGCGTGCTTGGCCTCGAGCTCGCCACTGTGCTACTTCCAGGATGACGACTGGATCGTCCGAGACACTGAACAGTTGCTACACTTGGCGAATAGAGAGCCTCATAGAGTGCACAGTATCACGAATGGTGAGGTCGTGCGTACCGCCAACTCGTGGAAATTCGGTAACCCCAAGATACACATGAATGCCCAGTTCTCATGGGTGGGGACGGGCGCGTGTGTGTCGAGGAAAATGGTGCAGAACTTTTTCTTGCAGCTACTTGCGAGTCGGCTCAGCGTCACAGACCGCACGATGGCCGACTTCTTCTTCACGGCATGGACAAACGCACCACAGGATGTTATTGAGGGCGAGATTGTAGAGCTGACACGTGCTAACGCCTTCTCTGGGGCAGAGGGTACCAAAGACTGGGGTAAAGGCACACAGAGGAACATTGACTATATCATGTACAGTCTGAGTAAGCTTTATGAGATCCTTACCAGGCCCGCATATGCGGAGGTGAGACACCTATTCTTACCGTATACCCCCGATGTGGCGGAATGGTACCGAACTTCGGGCGGGGGTGGTTCTGGTGGTGCGGCGAATGCACGGCACGCACCCCCACAACAATACCCCAATGCCAAGCGGACTAAGCTGCTTACCATGCCTGTATATACCAACACCACTCTGCTAGAGTCAGAAACTAGTCTCATGCAAGACCCCACTTTGTACCCGGGGTGTACGGTGAGCAACGATAGGTATAGAGCTATTCTGCGCACCGATGCCAGCGAGTTTGGCCTGGGCCACAGACCTATGTACAACCCCACCTTCACCCTGGACATGCACGTGACGCAAAACTCGGTACCGAACTACAAGTTCGAGCGGAATCTGCGCAACATGGTCGATGGCAGCTTATCCACCAACTTTGAGCCCATATTCCGAAGGAAGTGCCACAACATCACCATGGAGTTCCTACGCCCATACCCTTGTACCTATGTGAGCGTGACGCTAGATGCGGGCCCGGAGAGTGTGGAGATGTACGTAGGTCTTGCCAGCGAGAGTGATGTGCAGAGCATTGGCAAGTACATGCTAGGTCGGTGGGACGGCACCCAGACTATATACGGGGGTAGGGCGGGCGTGGATACCAAGAATAAGATAGTATCGAAAGGGTTGGCGAAGGGTAAGAATACACGCACGGATAAGCAAAATGTGCGTCAGAACAACCATAACAGCCGACGGGGTAGTGAAGATAGGCTAGGAGAGGTTAGTTGGGTGGTGCTGGAGGTGTGTGCTAGGATATCGGGGGCGTACTTCCAGGACGTAAAGATATACGATATAGACCTGGTTGCGGAGGTCTAGAGTCTACTGCAAGGCATTAGATCAAGGAGTGTGTGTGGGGGGGGGGGCAGTGTAACAGCTCATTAGAAGTAGTAATTAAATAAATCTGGCTGCCATTGTTAGCGTATGTAGTTACTGTCGATTCTGTAAGGAAAATTCAAGCCATCGTAAGATAATCTCCAAAGGCCAAAAAATATATCATATCAACAAGCAGTAAAGAATTTGGTGCTCACAGTGTGTTTAAAGGTCGTGCAAACCGACCCGTGCATCCTGTGTACACTCTTCACAAGCTTGATCATATCAATCTTATTAATATTCTATGTTTATACTCGGCAAAATCTTCCCCGTATCTATCGTGACTATCTCGGTTCCACTTCTTACTTCCGAGTTCAGCTGAGGCCAGGCTCGGTTGATATGTCGGTGGCGACGGTGGGTGCAAAGTGATTTGTTAACGTCGTGATATGTATAAATAGGGACAGATGCATATGTATGTATTCACATATGCGCATATGTGCAAATTAAAATGTCCTACAGTTGATTTGCGCCTCTCTCTCTCTCTCTCTACACTCTAGAGAGAGAGTGAGATTAATTCAATGTGAGAGGGCATTGAATCCTCGACAGGTATGTAAATAATCAGATACCCAGAAAATAGCGTATTATGTACCCAGAAAATTTAATTTTGAGGGCGCTCTGAAATGTTTTTTTTGTTTTTTTTTTACCCTCTCTCTGACATAGCCTCTAAAAAAACGAGGTTTTAGGAGGCTATGTTTCTGAGACTTTAAACCCCTATTTAAATAACGGTTTGCGTTAAAACGTAGATAGATGTTTTTTTCTTCATTTTCATGTGAAAGTCCTAAAAAATATATTATTTATGAAGTTGCATGTTCGAAAATCGTCAAATTTTCGAAGAACTAAAAAAAGGTTCAATAAATAGTCTCTCCAGTCTCTACCGATCTAAGTACCTTGTCTGTTTTTTTGGGTGGGGATTTTTTTAAAAACAAAAAAGCTAAATATGCTTTAGGTTCAAAGGCTGTTATTGTTTTTGACTTTTTTCCCCCTCTCTGCTACAGAGAGTGACCTGAGGGCGGCCGAATATTTCGGCTTTAAAAACCGCATAATACGTTAAAAAACCGTTTTCTTTTTTGTTGAAAAATAAAAATATGTAGGACCCCTTTAAACCGAATTGAACAACCACCATGGACCCGCCAAATTCAAGCAAATATGATTGGAGAAAAATATCAGCAGGAATCCATAGCCATTTTCTCGTTTTGTAATCAAACAAACTAAGTCATATGAATGGCATCTACGTGTCATAAGCGATATGGCTTGGCTGCAGTATGTAGTGACTATGGCTATGTAATGTGTCTTTCGTGTGTACGTATCTCTCCTGCTATAT
>NW_014038699.1:9997-10657 GCF_001186125.1 Sphaeroforma arctica JP610 | reverse complement strand
AAACATGCACATATATATACATACATATATATATACCTATAAATAGTTTTTTTTCTTCTCTAGTAGGCTCTGGGTTTTTAATAAAAAAAGGCAGCGCTTTTCGCCACCGTTTGATTTGTTGTTGTATTTTAACATGCATTCTCAGCAGGCTATGATTTTAATTATTTAAAGAATACGAAAACAAAACAAAAGCAAAAGTGTAGCCATGATCTCTCTATTTTTTTTAAATAAAAATTGAACTCTCTTGAGTTGTGACTTGTGAGTAAGTTGTAGCTCTAGAGAGTGGTCTGTTGATCCAAGTTTTATACCTCTCCAGGCTCTGGCTCTCCCGGCAATTCGGGCCACTGGGTGCCCTCCTGCCCTTCTCCCGTTGGCTCCAGAAAAGAATCTGACGTCACATTTCAAAATAATGTAACCACCCCCCACACACCTTTTGCCAATTGACTCTAGAGAACAACTATACATAAAAGAGAAGTTTGCTATGAGCGCAACCAAAAACCAGAAATGAAACAGACTGGAAACATTCATATTTACGTACACATACTTAGACCTATGCTACATATATACATATGCATATACTTGTACATGTACACACACACATACACACACACATATATATATATATACAATATATACAATATATACTATATATATATATAT
>NW_014038699.1:5247-9862 GCF_001186125.1 Sphaeroforma arctica JP610 | reverse complement strand
ATACATATATATGTATATATATACATATATATGTATATATATACATATATATGTATACACACACACATATATGTATATATATATATATAACATATATATGTATACACACACATACATATATGTATATATATATATAACATATAACATATATATACATATACACACACACACATATATGTATATTATCTTTATTCATGATCGTGTATACATATACATATATATATATAATATATAGATATATATATATATATATGTGTGTGTGTGTGTGTGTACATATACATACATACATATATACATACATACATACAAATATAAATACGAATGAATATGACTTTGATCCGTGTTTATTTTTCAGGTTAGTTCTGTTCTGCGCCTCCCTTAGACAGCAAAGCCCTAATCTCTCCCTGGGATAGACCGGCACTCTTGAGCACTTCCATGGTATTCTGCCCCAGTGACACATTGATGTTCCCACTATCATCCTCTGTGATATATTGCACGGAGTAGGGTAGTGCACAATATTATTGAGACAAGGCGGTTAAAACCCTAAACATTACCACCAGCGCCCTCCCGTCATACGATACGGATTTATTTAATAAAACAGTACTGGTGTCATAGGACAGGGGTCAGATGCACTTGTGTGTGGGGCAGAGCAACTCCAAGTGAACGGCTAGTTGTAGCGATAGTCTTCAAAAGTGTGGCCGATTGGCCTTGGCCTACAGTTAAGGGTTTCGAATTAAAGTCATGGGCCAGACTAGAAGCATAGTAAAGGACATAACATACATTATACAAATTCACGCACTCATATATACGCAGGTATAATCTGCTTGTAAGACATAGAACTGAACGTACCATTATGATCGGGTATATACACATACATACATACATATAATCTCAAGTACAAACCCACCTATTGTTATCCACCAAACACTATGAGCCTGTGCTGGCTTTGAATGGATGTAGCACATACGTGGCTGAAGAAACAGAAATACACACTTTCATATAGTGGATATATGAGTGTGTAATTGTAATACTTCATATGGTGAATATATGAATGTGTAATTGTAATACTTCATATGGTGAATGTATGAGTGTGTAATTGTAATATATGAGTGTGTAATTGTAATATTTCATATGGTGAATATATGAGTGTGTAATTGAAACAGGGAGGCTAACCATCTTTCCACGTGCCAGCCAAGACACGCGCTCTCGTGAGTCGCGTATTTCAATTCAATACAAATTCCGATACCACACACGAGCCATTCGTCCACATCCTCGAACACATATATACAAACACAGACATAGCGTAAGATATACACACACAAACACACACGCACATAGCGTAAGATACACACACATATACGAATTTGCACATACACACACACAGCGTAGACACAGGCACACACAGCGTAGAAACACACATACATATACATGCATTTGCATACACACTTAGCGTAAAATACACACACACATACATGCATATACACACCCACACCCACATAACGTAAGATACAAACACACACACATATATATGCATATACACATCCACACCCACATAGTGTAAGATACACACATACATACATACATGCATTTCCATACACACACAACCAAAGCACTCTGCCTCCACACGCATAGCACTTGTACCTGCGGGTGTGCGCGATAGCCTGGGTGCGGGTGAGGGGTAGGGTGTGGGCTTTCCATTGATGTCTGTGTCTCTAAAGGCCTGGCGTGCTGTAGCGTGAGCGTCTGAGATAGCCTCGTCGATCTCCAACACAGGCGTCACACAGGCATCTAACTCTGTGGGCGTGTGGTACGGTGTGGAGAAGACACGGTTAAGATCAGAGGTTGGTAGTGTTTTTTTTGTAGGGTTTTAGGGTTTATAGGGTTTAGGAACGTGAGCTGTGGTATAAAGACTGGATAATGTAAACGGGAAGATCGGGATCACACCGGAACAACAGTTACAAATAACGGTACATGCCGCCATTAAATATTAGACCAAAAAACAAGAATGGTGCATATCGCCGTTAAATAATCAAAAACAGTCCTGAAACGGTACATGCTGCCTTCAAATAATATATTAAACGGTGTATCGGATGGGTACTGAATGTGAGGTATGAATTGTGGAATAAAGTCTATTGAGAGCCTTATCGTATGGGTACTGAATGTGAGGTATGAATTGTGAAATAAAGTCTATTGAGAGTCTAATCGTATGGGTACTGAATGTGAGGTATGAATTGTGGAATAAAGTCTATTGAGAGTGGTCTTGCGAAGTGTGCGATTGCGGAAGCGAATCGGAAAAGTCCAACGACGACTCTTTATGCAGCAGTGGAGGCATAGTACACACACGAGATAGCCCAGAAGCAGGTAAACAAATACACACGGGTGAAAAAGCATAGGCCGATGAGATAGTACAGAAACAGGTAGACGAATACACACGGGTGAAAAAGCATAGACGATCAGATAGTACAGAAGCAGGTGAACAAATACACACAGGTGAAAAAGCATAGACTGATGAGATAGTACAGAAGCACGTAAACGGATACACACGGGTGAAAAAACATCACTCAATAGACACGAGTAATACACTGTCACCTTCGGTGAAAGCACACACCTGTGAATATCGCGGTCCACTCGTCCCGGGTTTTGGACCTGAATTTGTCCTCGAAGACCTTCCTCATCTCATCATATTTCCTAATATACGTGACGAAATGAGGGTATAAGAATACCAAGTATAGCAACATACATGGATACTATTGTATATACGTAGATCAGACACAGCCCACCACTCTCTCTGCAGTATTATAGCACACACGCACCTCCTTCCTCTCACGCCATGTCTTGTGTACGTACCAATAAAGCGCGTGAGGGTATGCGGACAGAATGGAACCAAATATAAAAGATATCTACATAGATGAATACTTTGTTGTAGATACGTAGATCGTACACAATCTTCTGGACCTAAACCCATTTCCTAATACAAGTGAGAATAGGAGGACAGAAGAATATCGAATATATCTATATACATGAATACTGTCGTATATATGTAGGTCATATACAGCCAAAGAAGGGCATAAGAACATCGAATATATCTACATACATGGATACGATCGTATATATGTAGGTCATATACAGTCTGCTTGACGCAAACCGATTTGCTAGAAAATGTGCACATACTAATACCGAATATAGCTACATACATGCACGTAGCACGCAACAGGTGTATTTGTTCTTCTCAGCCATTGCCATTGCAACAAATGATGCATGAGTGCATCTGAGCGAAGGTGAGAGATGATAAACACAGAAGAAACACACAAAACAGCACACGCGGATATGTACAGTGACCTGGACCTAGTATTATACAATACGACAGTATCTGCGCAATGTCGTACTGTGTCTGTGTTCAGTACGACAGTATGGTAGCAATATTGTACAGTGTCTATGTTCAGTACGACAGTATGGTGGTAATATCGTACAGTGTCTATGTTCAATACGACAGTACGGTAGTAATATCGTACAGTGTCTATGTTCAGTACGACAGTACCAGAACCCTAAACCCTACCCTTTAAACACGTATACGCAAATGCTACCTACAGTGTGTATGCTTATTCACCCAGGATACGTCAAACCCTACACCTAAAACACGTGCACGCACATGCTACCTACAGTGTGTATGCTTATTCACCCAGGATACGTCAAACCCTACCCCTAAAACACGTGCATGCACATGCTACCTACAGTGTGTATGCTAATTCACCCAGGATACGTCAAACCCTACCCCTAAAAGATGTGTACGCAACATGCTTCCTGTTGTGTGTATACTTATTCACCAAGGATACGTCCCTCCCCTTAAGTCTTGAGTAGTATGGATTCGGTGCATAGTACGACATGTTGTAGGCGGACACATGCACATGCACGTGAGATGTGCCAAAGGTGCCATAAGCAACTGCAGCCATACTTGCGTCATGCGGGTTACCGTTTATACATGCCAGTGTTTGTATAAAGGAATGACTTGTGGTCACAACGAAGCTACGCTACACATGTATACATGCCAGCGTTTGTATAAAGGAACGACTTGTGGTTGTAACGAAGCCACGCTACACATGTATACATGTCAGCGTTTGTGTAAAGGAATGAATTGTGGTCATGACGAAGCTACGCTACGCATGTATACGTGCCAGTGTTTGTATACAGGAATGACTTGTGGTCACAACGAAGCTACGCTACACATGAAGGATTGTGCTGTGGGGTTAAGTATGAAGAACTCTGGCTGACATGAACGTAAGTGAGAGGCAAAGGCGTACACTTCATGTGTGCACGCATTCGCCATGCGTTAGAGCATACAAGCCTGTCCTGTCCACACCACATATGGGCGAACCACACAATTGAGTCTCTATTTTGCCCAGAAGTGTTTGGCCTACGCGTGAACGTTTGTGCATATATATAGATAAAATATTATAACCAGGACAAGGAACTCTGTACTCACATGATATCCATCTGCTTGAAGGTCTTCGGCTCAATCTCCAGTCCTTCACACAGCTGCGTAAGCGATGGTCAAAATTGTGTTGTCAGTGGGTTGTGAGTATATATATATATATACATATATACATACATACATACA
>NW_014038699.1:0-2160 GCF_001186125.1 Sphaeroforma arctica JP610 | reverse complement strand
ATACGTACATACGCCTGTCTTCATATACATATATATATGTGCATACACCTGTCTTCATATATATATATATATATATATATACACCAGTCTTATATTCGTACATACACCTGTCTTCATATATACATATACGTAGATATATCTGTCTTTATATATATACGTACATACACCTGTCTTCATATAAATACATATACGTACACACATCTGTCTTCATATATATTTATATACGTGCATAAACCTGTTTTCACATCTACATATATATATATATATACGTACATACACCTGCCTTCATATATGAATACACTCCATATTATGTGTACGCAAGCAATGATACAATGGAGTACTTGCTTCTTGGCCGTATGGCTGCGCTCAAACAGAGCCAATAGAATGAGATTAGCTGCGAGAGCACTCCCAACCTCATGGGGCAAACCATACAAACATACGCTGATATGATGTAAATATGCCGAAGAACATATGCTGATAAGATGTTTACATAAGTAATATGTATATATATATATATATATAAATACTGAAGGTAGACCTAAGCACAAAACCATACGCCGACATAATATACAAAAACGCTGCTACCATACGCATATACTGAAATTTTGTACTATATCCACAGTCAAACATGGGTGTATTGCATACCATGCTCACATCCACTACTTGACCCTTGCCAGAGGAGCTGCGCTCAAACAGAGCCATCATGATGCCATTGACCGCCATCATACTACCACCGGCAAAATCAGCTGCCAGATTCCCCGGGAAATGTGGGTTCTTTCCAGCGCGACCAAAGGTGGATAGCATTCCTGTATGGTACACACACGAGGATATAGATAGTGTGCTGCAAGTATATAAATAAATAAATATATACATAAATAAATAAATTTAAATTTAAATATATATATATATATATACATAATATAACACTACCACACGTCCCCAACAACATACGACGGAAGCTCAAACTATCGAATGGCCCCTATGCAAAAGGAATAGATCGACAATTGACGTAAACAAAACACAGTCCTAAAATAAAACCACTACACGCGGCACGAGTGCCCAAATACGAGGTGACGTCACCCGATTTACCTACCTGACATAGAGCAGTAGTTGATGTCATGGCCGGCCATGAGCGACATAGGACCTGTGTACGACATGAACGGATATAATATGAAAACATAAGGCTGGGGCTGTGTGTTGGGTAAACAAATCAATTAACGGATAGTACATATGTCCATTCTTAATAGTAGATGTGTACGTATGATGATACATACACACTATATACCTACACAAAACACACGTGGGATCTATATTTAGAGTTCATGAGCGCCTCGATGCTAGTCCAGTGTGAGTATAGTACGGGCAACCAGGTATTTATATATTCTCATGTGTAGTTTACCAGGTATTTGTATATACTCATGTGTAGTTTACCAGGTATTTATAGAAACTCGTGTGTAGTTTGCCAGGTATTTATATATATTCATGTGTAGTTTACCAGGTATTTATATAAACTCCTGTGTAGTTTACCAGGTTTATATATATATTCATGTGTAGTTTATCAGGTATTAATATATACTCTTGTGTAGTTTGTCACCCGTATGAATCCATACTATATTTGTGTGCAAGTGTAACACCAGACAATACTATAATCCTCTTCACTGAATACTTTATCTTCACTTGATAAGTTATTTTCACTGAAAAACTGTCCTCGATATAGTCTACCTACCAGTTTGACCGTATCCGGTGATGCGAGCATATACAAGTCTTGGGTTGAGTTTCAGGAGCTCATCCGGGCCTACAAAAATATAAGTTTTTATTTTTGGCGGCTTAATGTGTGAATTAAGTATCACTGCGACGGTATGTTAATCCAGCGTCAACTGTCCATGATCATCCCACCGCGCAAGGCCATAGGCCATTGGGACACTCGCCCCTCGGCACACCAGTTGTCGGCAGCGACAACAGTGCACAAGATGAATGTAGGTACAATGGACTGCCAAAGACATACCTACAAGATCACATAGCACACACAGACTGTACACACACACCATAACGCAAAGGATAGGTGCAGTGAGCTATGAACTATTGAGAGCGCAAAAAATAAGTACAATGGGTTGCTGCTAAGGACATATCTACAACTTGAGCGCTGAGACGCACGTATAT
>NW_014038700.1:0-10659 GCF_001186125.1 Sphaeroforma arctica JP610 | reverse complement strand
TATTATCCCTACTCTACCTACTACATCGATGCAATCCAGTACTATCATATACGGCCGTATATACCTCATAAGATCTTTAACACCCATCGTGGAGTGTAGTAACTTTCTTTTCCAACGCCCCAAAGTAGAAGAGAGCTACACAGTACACGATTCTAGCTACTTGTATATGTGTGTATGTGTGTGTTTTTGTGTATATTTGTGTGTATTTGTGTGACTGTGTACTTTCAAAATTTTTGAACAAAAATAAACAACACATGATTTCTACTCCGACGGTCTTGTGGTCTGAATGTGAACTGATTTTCTCTAATCACTGGGGCTAGGGCGTTACTAATTCTATAGTGACGGGTGTCGTATAGATAGTCTCTGCGGGATGCACTGTCTGCACTCTGCACATAGTTGTGTCTCGTTCTGTTGTAAAATTTCAGGTCCAAAGGATTTTGTCCTGTTCTGTGATTTCATTCACCGCAATTACAATTGTTTCAAAATAAATAAATTGAAATTCGAGATGGGCACACACACAAGGGTTCAGTCGTTAAAATTTTTATATTCATTGGTGCCGTATAAATAGACATGCAAAAGAGCCCACAAGAAGAGTCCACAACTCATAACTTCACTGTCACAACTCACATGGCATATTGGCCTTTGGTTTTTAAAAATAAAAATAAAACGAAAAAGTACGGTTTTATGTGCTGTTCATTAGAAGGCTATATTTTAGACTGCTGTATTTACGATATCAGAACCTGAGAACCTGTCAGAACCAGAGTCTTGAGATGATTTTTAAATTTTATTCAACTAATTTTTTAGTTAAATTAAATTAAATTTTATACAAAATGTATTTACAAATTATTCTTCAAAGTTCAACACTTCAACTTCATTCACACGCAAGAGAGAGAAAAGACTCAGAAGAGTCCAAGGGACCAAGTCACCAAGACTCCAAGCAAGTTACAGTATTTTTAGCCTATATACCAACAGGCAACAGGCTACATCCATAACTCTTCAAACAACAGTACCACTATTTAAATTTATTATTAGCTCGCGCAATGAGCTAAATACACAAGAAGATGATAAGTGGCACAGGCGCACAGCCGCTTAGCCGCACACTCGCGCACGGGCAGGTGTGGTGACTGGTGACAGTGGTGAGTGAGTGGTGAGTGGTGACTGGTGAGTGAGTGGTGAGTGAGTGGTGAGTGGCGAGTGAGTGGTGAGTGGTGAGTGGTGAGTGGTGAGTGAGTGGTGAGTGGTGAGTGGTGAGTGAGTGGTGAGTGGTGAGTGAGTGGTGAGTGGTGAGTGAGTGGTGAGTGGTGAGTGAGTGGTGAGTGGTGAGTGAGTGGTGAGTGGTGAGTGGTGAGTACTGAGTACAGAGCTATAGACTTTCTCCCCAATCCCCTCAAGTCTCAAAGAACTTGTAGAATACACGAGTCTATTTGTGGGTTTTTTTAATAAAAATTGTATAATTTTAACTCGTGTATGGTGCAATCGCCTTCAAATAGGGCACGAAATTATTTCTTCAACTCCGATTTTGAAGGTAAAATAATTTGGATTTGGGAAAACGGTTTTCGTGTTGGTGATCGACCTGATGTAAAGAAGCCAAAACTGCAATAGAAAATTTCGGTTAAAATCAATGTGGTCAATATGGTGACCTGGACCGGTCATTATGGGCTGGGACGGCCAATATTCTTATAGATCATGGCCACAAGTTTTTATGAATATTTCAAAATGATGTCTGAGATGAATAAGGATAGTAGAGGTGCGTATGTATATCATCTTTATTTATTCCTTACTAGCTATCTCCGCTGAAACAACTTCATACACTTTCTCAGGAACACGACCTAACTTAACACTTATCACCTTGCCCTTTGGCAACTTCGGCCTCACCGCAGCCTCTGCTAAAACCTCAACAACTTGACGCTGAAGTGCATCACTGTCTGCATTCTTGATAACGTCTTCATCGCTGTCACTAGTTGCTTCTGTCTCTTTATCAGGTACTTACTCCTCGTCTTGTGTGACAGGACGGAATCGACTATCAGGAGCACGCCGTGAATTTCTCGTATTCCTGCCCCCACTTAGATGCCTGGACTTTTGCGATGGCATATGTGTATACACTACAAGTTGGTATAAACTGTATTATTGATACTGCTACTGGGGCTCACAGATATTGTTTGCACACTTTTAGACCAGAACGAAAAGCATTTTCAAACTTCTGACACTTCGACCGACTTTAGAGATGGCGCGGCATGTCGAAATCTGGCCTCAAAAGTCCAAAATTCAGACTGCAAGTGGGTCTTGTGGGGACAACGGCCAAATTTTTCAGGATCGAGTCAAGAAATAAGTGCATGACAAAAAAATCTGTCCGGGTGATTTTTCTTCCCTAATTGATCTAACCAATTTCCGCTATTATAATCAGGATTTGGTCAAGTATTGCGAGTTCCACACCCTGGCAAAGTAGGGGTGGTTTCCGACCCTATTTTAAGGCGATTGCCCTATACAGCCGTAAATAAATACATAATTTTCATTGTCGAAAGCCTTTTTCAATTACTGTAAAAAATGTTGACAGTAGTTACTCTTTAGTCCCCTGTCGAGCGATAGCCTTCTGAAAAAAATCCCTGTGTAATTTTCATGAGGCTATGGTCGAGCACACAAAGAATTGTTTAAAAATAAATAAAAAATAGTATGTGTGTCGAGACTCGAGAAGACGCGGCGCCAGACTCCACGAGTCCAGACTCCAGAGTCCAGACCTATTTTCACTACACTCCTTGGCATTGCTTTAAAAAGTTTCTAAAACCCCCTGAGGCCTCATTACTATCTGGGTGTACACTGTACAGAGTAAACGCTATTGTAGATGTACATCACATTTTAGGCGGGGCGACCTTATTAGTCTACCAAAACGTTACAAAATAAACTTTAACGCAATGCAAATTTGAATTCTATGCGTTTTAAATTTTCTATAAAACAATACATAAAAAGAATATTATGGTATGGGAGTTGAGACTTGAGACCTGAGCTGATCAGGACTTGTGAGACTTGAGAGCTGAGAGTCCGAGTCTCTGAGACTTCTTGTGAGACTAAAAAAGTTAAGTTAAATAAGACCTGTCAACTTTGATTTGGGGTTGTTAAAAAAATTATTGTAAAAAATGATAAACAATTGCAATCAATGAAACTAACGCAATTGTTTTTATTTAGTAGCTACTTTAAACATGGTAAGTCAGTGATGTCTCACAAAACTTGATATATATATCTGAGGATCATACACATGATTGATAATTTTTAAATCCACTTAAACTAAAGAAAATTTGCATATTGTCTTGAAGTGATTAGATATGGTATTTTAAGGTATAGAATATACTGATATATTTATATCAAAATAGTAAATATATATAGAAATATATTGGCTTCTAAAATAGAAAGAGTCATTCTCTTGGTCCTTTGTTAAAATCGACGTTGTTGTCTTGACTTTCGACTTTTGTCAGACATCGAGTAATTCGAGTTGACGATTTCGATTGTTTTTAGGCTTGATTTCGATACTATTCTTTGAGAGTTTGAGATTTTAACTCTTAGAAATATTCAGTTTACCGCGAGAGCTTTAAGATTACTCTCTCCCGAATTCTTATTATCCATTGGATGAATGCTAGTAGACCAAGGAACCACTTTGTTAAAAAAATAAAACAAAATGCAATAATTATTTTGAAATAAATAGTTTTGTATAGATATCTATCGAAGTCTATTGTGATTAGTCTTTAAAAAAAAAGAAAATGATATGTTTTTTTTGGGTGTATTTTATGTTCTTTTTATAAAAAAAAACAAATTCGTTTTTTAATAGAAAAAGAGCCAAAACAAATTTTACAAATTTATCTAAAAAAAAGGAATAAAAGTATACATAAATATATGTTTTCATTGCCTTCTCGTGAAATTTAGGTTTTTAGCAATAAATGTGTTTTGTGTTTTGTAAAATAAACAACAAAAAAATATGATTTTTATCACAAGAGACCCATTTATTTTGTTTTTATTTTAAAAATACAAAACGAAATATAGACAATGTTTTGTATTTTTATTCTGTAGATTTTTTTCCACAAACGAATAACATTTACAGCGTTCATGAACAACTCTTGAGTAGTATTACATGTTGAGGAGGTACAATCCGCCACATGAAGAGAGGTAGATTAACCTATTATGCACGCTATAGTCTGAAATAAGGCCACTTTCATCACTGTGAGCTAAAATTAGTGAGACTTGTACATCTGTTAGAAACAGACTAACTCATACAGATATTCTTAAAACCAACTTTCAACCATTATAGCCTCATAGCTTATTTAAAGCTTTGCGAGGGGTTTAAACCATGCGCCCCTCACTGATGGGAAGCCCGATGAGGGTATCCGTTTCCTCACTTATTGTTTTATTCATCTTATCTTTACTACGAACGGTTGATGCCGCAAGTGGTACTTGCTGCGCTCGTAAACGTAAGTGAATGGTTTTTACGTCTCGCTCTAAAATATCGTCGAGCACGGTGTTCGTGTTTGAAAGCTCAGTGGTTGGTTCCAGCTGCCCATGATTGTGTGTATTGGATATATCACAGAATATTTACAATTGGATGATGTACTTCTGTGTATTTTAATCAATAGTTGGATACCACGTGATTTTTGTAGTTTACTACTATACATGGTGTGTTGTACGAGCAATCGCCTTTTTCTGTATGTTTCAACTTGGAGGTAAGTTACGAACGCATTGCTGATTTTCTATGTGCGAATGTATCCTTGTCGGGCTGCCATATTCTGCATATGATTGTAGACTTACATTTCTTACATAAATTACACTATATTTGACTTAGGTAGGGTTGAGTATGTATGCAATGTTCGGTGTTCTCAACCATTTTAGATTTGAGAAATCGACAAATGTGCGTTGGAATGACTGCTTCAATATTAGGATCTACTAAGAAGGATTTAAGTGTACTTTCTATTAACATAATGCTATTCATTAAATATAGGGAGTCGGATATGTATGCTATGTTCGGTGTTTTCCGCCATTTTAGAAATCAACAAAGCAGAATTGGTGGCTTTGCATGCAATGTTCGGTGTTGTTAACCATTTTAGAATTTAGATTCAACAACTGCTCGTTGAGGATGACTCTTTCAAAAATAGGATCAACTAAGAAGGAATTTTAGTGTGCCTTCTATTTAAATAATGCTGTTCATTCAACTTGTGGAGATGGATATGTATGCTGTGTTCGGTATATTTAGCCATTTTGAAAATCATCAATTGCTCGATGCAGCTTTGGTGGCTTTAAAATTAGAATTTAACATACAGGTATTCAATGGCGCTTTGTTTGAAGTATAGTGCTGTGTATCTGAGTTAGGGAGTTGGGTATTTATGCTATGTTCGGTGTTCTTGGTTCTTTAAAAAATTAAAAGCAGCTAGTGGCAATCCGATACTATTGTTGAACGATGTTTCTTTCCTGTGTACGTGCACGTTTTCGTTTCTGTGTATGTGGAGGCTATGGTATTTTACTGCATATCAACCTGTTATTTGTACATGACCACCTACCCAGTGCATTATTCATACCATGTATGCTTCAGGCACGTTTTTGTGTACAGTATGATCAATTGCATCCATTGTTCGCAGCTTCACGTCAACTAATTCTTAGTCAACTGCTTAAGTTGCGAGTAAAAGTTTAGAGCGGCTGAATAGGTTTTGCACGCATATTTCACTTGTTGATAGTAGCTAATTATGTGTATGCGGCCAATCTAAATCCACACTATGATGACAGTTCTTTGTTGTCTGAAATGGACAAAATCATATGAATAGTTCTGAATTAAAACAGACGCTACGTATTGTAAGTAGTTGTGTAGTAGTTGCCGTATAGAGAATGAGTGATTCATATAACTTCGCCTAAACGTTTCTAATTTCGAAGCAATCCCACTTGGTATACAAGCTTCGCGATTTACATCTTGTTGGCATTTGTTATGTTTTGACATTCCTGCTTTTTCGATCCATTTCAACTCAGGCGGCGGACAAATCATCAGTGCCAGAATAGATGGGCCACGCACGCCTGGTGGTGTTTCTGTGTCAGATGTGACACCCACGCCGGTTGGGACACCTACGCCGGTAGCATCGCCCTCTGCGACGCCATCACCAATGTCATACCCTTCGGATTCCGCAAGTCCGACTGCTGTTTCCCCATCACCATCGGAGTCAGCGAGTGCCTCACCGTCGTACGTAGAGCCGTCGCTATCGTCGGCGCCGTCGCCAACGTCCTCACCAGTGCACACAACTATATCGCCATCACCAACCCCAACGGTTAGCGATTCCGCCAGTGCAACAGCAGTACCACCCTCCGATTCTGCTAGTCCAACCGCTAGTACAACTAAACAGCCAGAGGTGCCATCAGAAACATCTTCACCATCCATTTCGTCGGCACCAACTGGTTCACCATCCATTTCGTCGGCACCAACTGGTTCACCATCCATCTCGTCGACACCAACAGCTTCGGCCTCTGCTGAGGCTTCACCTACACCAAGCGCGACTCCATCACGGACGGGTTTGGCGTTTTGTGTTCACGATAATGTTATTGATTTTGAAGGTCCTCCAACCTCTGGCAAAGATAGCATTGTGTTGGATAACGAGGCTGTGCACGATACATACCTATACGATGGTGTGCAGTTCAGCGCCGTTTTCGACGGTACCTTTAATACTGCAAATCCTTTCACACCATTTATGGAACGCGCTGGTATGGACGACGCAGATCCGCAAGGTTTCCATAGTCAGTGTACATTTAGTTATGATCAGGATGTAGGGAATACTCTTGGCGAATACTTTCTGCGTTTGAACGGAGTAGGGGAAGGGGCACAGATGAATATGCAGCCCAGTTTGCTCATGACCTATACTCTGGAGGGATCTACTGAAGTAGCCGGAAACATATACGACATTGATGGGGACGAAGCGACCGGGCGCGAAGACCAATTCAAGGTCACAGCGTTCAACGCCGCGAAGCAAGAGATTGGCTCACAACTCAGTCCACGTGCTTCAACGGCTGATTGTAGTGCGAATGTTTGGAAGTCTCATCCATGGGAGTTCCTTATCACAACCACAGAGATCATCAGATACGTGAGAATCGACTATGTCGGATCAGGTGTACATGGTGATGTAAACTTTGGAGTCGATAACATTCGCGCGTTCGGCTGTTCAGATGATACAACCACTCCAAGTCAGTCCGCGAGCCCGTCTTTCACTCCGAGTGTGACTTCGTCTACATTCGTTGCATCCAGAATATCGGGCGTTATCACTGAGCATGTAAGCGGCACCCTACTTGAGGGAGTTCCAGTTGCCATTCAGTGTGCCACCGATTCAAATTTGAATGTCGTGCTGACTACGGATAGCAACGGTGCCTACCTCCTAGAAGACGCACCAGATTGTGCCTATATGGTCTACGTCCCACTCGTGGCGAACGATGTCTCTGGTTTCCCGAAGGTTACTGTCTACTCCAACTCTAGCGTCGATGTCCTGATTGATGTAGACACACGTGTCGGAGTGGCTGACTTCGAATATATCGTTTTGGGAGCCATTTCTGGGTATACTTTGAATGACTTTGATCAGAGCCCAATCCCCGATGTCACGGTGACACTTGAATGCAGCGGCATAACGGAGCAGAGGCAAACAGACGCGGAGGGTTATTACCTCTTTGATCTTCTTCCGGAGTGTGTATATACTGTCAGTGTGCCCACGATGGTCGAGGATGACTGGCCTATTATGGAGGGACCTATTGGCGGGTCGTCGCCTCTGGAATCCCATGAGGTCGAAATCGAGGGTGTGAATCGTAACTTCACACATGTTGATTTCAAGTACCTCCCTCAGGGTACCATTGCAGGTGTTCTGCGAGACTTCGTCACTAAAGAGCCCATTGTTGGCGAGGATGTCACTATCACGTGCTTAGAAGACGAAAGTATCACTTTTACGATGGCAACCGACTCGAATGGTGCGTATGAGTTTATCGAGCTCGGCTATTGTATCTATGCTATTCTGGCTCCGCAGCAGGTAACTGCTGTTGGTCCTATTTATCTTGGTCCTGTAGACGAGGAGGACGACCTCTTTATCACCACGAAGGTGATTGATGAGAACATTCGTGCTCATGGTGGCGTGGATTTCGAGTACACTACGCTGGGCAGCATCTCAGGTCATATAATTGAGTGGGACCTAAGTTCACCCGCTGGTATTGAAAACGTGCCAATTAACCTAGTGTGCAGTGTGAATGAGAATATCACTTTCACTACGAACTCGTCGGGTGTTCTGGGTGACTATGAGGTCACCGATATGCCTGTTTGCACGTATATAGTAACCGTTCCCGAGGTTGTCGACGGGCTCCCAATCTTCAGCGGTTATGATGGTGATGATACTTTGAATGTTGCCGATGTGATTTTAACTATCAACTCACCGGATAAACAGAACGTTGATTTTTATTACTATTTGGTACCGTCGCCGAGTCCTAGTGCTACGCCTACTGGTAGCGCCAGCCCGACGGCATCGACCAGTGCAAGTCCTTCGACTGTGGTACCAGCCACAATCTTTGGTATGGTCATTGAACACACCAGCCTCACACCACTCGAAGGGGTTACAGTTACGCTCACGTGCCCCGCTGATCCATCACTGGACGATACGACCGTGACTGGAGTGAATGGCACTTACTCGTTTGTAGATGTGGATGACTGTGAATACATCGTGGGTGTTCCCATGGAGGTTGAAAATGTGTCTGGGTTCACGAAGCTGGATGTTTTCACTAGTTTTGATGTTGCTGTGGAGATTGACGATAATGCGCGTACCGGGCAGGCTAATTTCGAGTTCATTCCATTGGGAACCATATCTGGATTTACTTTAAATGACTTTGACGATTATGCGATTGCTGATGTTCCGGTCAATCTCGTCTGCACTGAACTAGGGCTATCTGTCAACAAGAACACAGATTCCAACGGTTTCTATGAGTTTACTGACTTAGAACCTTGTGATTATGTTGTATCTGTGCCATCGAGTGTGGACTCTGTAGGACCTATTGTTTTCGGTCCGATGGACAATGACACGTTGCTTTTCTCACACGAAGTAGAGATCAGTGACAGTGTACGTGAAGTTACCGATCGTACATTCAAGTATCTGCCTCAAGGTACTATCGCTGGTAAACTCTTCGATTTTGTTCCCGGAACCGGTATCGAGAATGCGACAGTTTCCATCACTTGCGCCGAAACCGATGTGACGATCACAAATGTAACTAATGCGGCTGGCGAGTACGAATTCACGAATCTCCCGTTCTGTGACTATCTGGTTGTTGCACCAACATCGGTCGACACTGCGGGTCCTATCTATACAGGTCCGCTCGATGGACCTGTGGATGGGACCAATCCACTGCATACTACAACCGTAGTAATCAATAGCACAATACTAGCAGTGGGTGACGTGGATTTCTCGTATACCCAAGTGGCGACTATTTCTGGGCATACATACGAGGACATTGACACTGCTATACCTGATGTTTTTGTGACGATCATTTGCACAGAAGCACCATCCATCATGTTCACAACTGAAACAGGAATCAATGGGCAGTATATATTTGCCGACGTTCCCATGTGCGATTATCTGGTTTATGTTCCTGATATCGCGAATGAAAAACCTATTGTTGAAGGGTACGGCAGTTCGGACCCACTCAACGAGGCCATGGTTTTCCCCACAATCCAGGAGCCCGTTGTGGAGGATGTTGACTTCATCTACCGCAATCCTCCTTCCTCTAGTCCAACCGCATCTGGGTCTGCAAGTCATACGCCTTCAGCGACCCCGACAACCAGTCCTGATGGTATATGTCCTGGTGTATGTGCAGATAACTGTAACGTGGAGTGTGACATCACTTGTCAGCTTCTAGGTATACAGTATGTGGAGGATGGCCAGTGCACGCACTTGACGGGTGGAGCGAACAAATGTGAATCGGGCTTAGAGTGTTGCATGTGCACTGGGGAGGACGCATCACCATCGCCAACTAGCTCACAGACTGCCAGCCAATTGCCGATTCCGAGCCCGACGCCAAGTGCAACTGTCACCGCTAGTCCGAGTGCAACTGAGACTGCCAGCCCAAGCGCGACCGTTACTACGAGTGCAAGTGTGACCCCAAGTGCATCAGCATTGGGTGATTGTATTCATGGAATCGTTAAGGATCTAACCACTCTTGAGCCGCTAAGCAACACTGCTGTCTTCCTAACGTGCGATAAAGGCTTCAGTGCGAGTACGGTGACTGATGAGAACGGAGAATACGTATTTTATAATGTGCCAGAAGAAGACTCGTGTGAGGTTTCGATCTCAGAGGGAGGCGATTCGGTGGATCTCGACGTGAACGATTCACAGGTTACCTGCGTTGAACCTTCACCATCTCCTTCATCATCAGCTTCAGTTTCGTCATCTCCCAGCCATACGGCGTCACTCACACCATTGCCTTCGAGTGAGCCAGCTGCTCTTTCTACGAGCCCAAGTATGACGCCAACCCCGAGCGCAACTGTGACTGCCAGTCCTAGTGCGACCGTGACCGCCAGTCCTAGTACATCTATGTTTATTCCGGCCTTCATCAATGGTACAGTTGTACAGCACGTGACGCAAGAGGGTATCGAGAACGTTACCGTAACTGCTGTGTGTGTAACTGATA
>NW_014038701.1:4096-10663 GCF_001186125.1 Sphaeroforma arctica JP610 | reverse complement strand
TGTGCGTGTGTGCGTGTGTGCGTGTGTGTGTATGAGGGGAGGAGTTGTAAATGTGTTAGAGTGTGGGTGGAGTTGTAGGGACATGTACTGTAGAAACGCGTATATATGTGGGCAGAGCAGTGAGCGCATATGCAGAGGCTAAAGCCAACGATCATCTATTGATAACTCGTCGTGTTGTATCACAATTTGCGTAGTGTTGCGTATTGTTGTGTTGTGTTGTGTTGTGTTGTGTTGTGTTGTGTTGTGTTGTGTTGTGTTGTGTTGTGTTGTGTTGTGTTGTGTTGTGTTGTGTTGTGTTGTGTTTTGTTGTGTTGTGTAGCCTAGTGTAGTGTTGAATTGTATGGTATTGTATTGTTACATTTTCTCACACACTCTGTATCGTAGTATCGCGCTTCTTATCCATGTACGCCCTATGTATACCCACACATCTACCACACCCACAGCCGCCCCAGAAGAAGAATAGCGTTGACCCTGAGGGTGACTTTGAGGGTGACCCCATGGACGTGGCAGGACACGTTTCTAACGAAGTCCTGGAGTGGGAGGTTAACAACTGTGCCAAGGCTATCGCTGCAGCCAAGGCCAAGGGGCAGGAACCAGGTATGTGGTGTATTGTGTGTAGGTGTTGATACAGGGCACATAAATGTGATATATGGTATATTGTATATGGGTGTCATATAGTTATAGTGAGTATGTACTCATTTCAATGACATAATGTAGAAGTGATAATATATAACACATTTATGAAAAATGTTATGATATGTATAGGTGCTGTATATTTATTTGATTATGTATGTAGTTTCTCCGTCGATATATGGTAGAAGTGTTATTATATAACACAGTAATGTAATATATATTATTTTATGTATAGTTGTTGTATAGTAAATTTAAGTAAGTATGTAGTAATTCCGACGATATGCTCGAGTGGAATGTATGCGAATGTGTACAAGGCAAACAGTAATCGGGTATGTATAGGTACACTGAGATAGGTGTGAGTTTATATCAGGTGGGTATAAGCGCACTGACATAGGGGTGTATATAGAGGTGTACGAATATAAAGCATGTGTGGAATACGAAGAGAAGGTCGAATGGGAAGTAAGCAACTGTACGAACGCTATCGCTGGGGCCTCTGGGACTAGATTTGAGCCAAATACGTAACGTTGCACGGAGAAAGGATACAAATCAGTTGAACGTTTTAGTATGTATTAATAGTGCACGGAGAAGTATAAGACAAACCAGTTGAACGTTTTGATATGTAGCCCATCAAGAGTGCCTGGGTGGCTGCATACGTTTTAAATGGCATATGTTCCGTTTTAGTCGTACAGAAACATTGTCAAACAAGTAACATGGACAAATAAGTGCACAAGGGTTATATATCTTAGCCCGTGCGTACATACGGTCAACCTGTTACGCGACTGTGCGCAATGCAATGTTTAGTCCAGAGGCCACGATATCCCTGTAAGGCTATCAGACGCTCATTCTACCTACTCACCAGTTCTGTTGGTTGGTGTGTTATGCAGATGTTAGTAGAGTCTGTGCCAGGTATCTAATTGTGCGGGTGCTAATATTGTCTGATACACACAGTTGGGTTGTTAAACCCCTAAAACCCTAAAACCCTAAAACTCTTATGAAAAAGTCTCCGTCATCCAACTGAACAAACATAGTCACTGAGGCACGACAGAACAAACGACAGAGAAGAACTAATCACTATACACACCCGCAAAGACTACCTACGCTACTCACACCACTCATGCCACAAAGACTACCTACGCTACTCACACCACTCATGCCACAAAGACTACCTACGCTACTCACACCACTCACGCCACAAAGACTACCTACGCTACTCACACCCCTCATCCCACAAAGACTACCTACGCGCGCCCACCTGATGCCAACCATTTATCCGTCGCAGACAACGATATACTTCAGAAGAAACAGACGGCTGAGGTGATGATGCAAGTGCTGATCATTCAAATCCAGACGGAGAAGCTGTCGCTCGAGGACTACTGCGCACAGGTTAAGACGAAGATTGTGGCGGAGAAGAAGCTAGCAGCCAAGCTCAAAGCAAAGGGAAAAATCGAATGGTAGGCTCAAGCCTCGCACGGCAGTTGTGTGTGGGTTGTGTGTATGTGTTGTGTGTGGGCGAGTGTATGTGTTGTGTGTGGGCGAGTGTATGTGTTGTGTGTATGTGTTGTGTGTGTAGTATCACTTGAGAAGAAGCTAGCAGCCAAGCTCAAAGCAAAGGGCAAAATCGAATAATAGGCCCAAGCCTCGCACGGCAGTTGTGTGTGGGTTGTGTGTATGTGTTGTGTGTGGGCGGGTGTATGTGTTGTGTGTATGTGTTGTGTGTATGTGTTGTGTGTATGTGTTGTGTGTGTAGTATCACTTGAGAAGAAAAGCAAAGGGCAAAATCGAATGGTAGGCCCAAGCCTCGCACGGCAGTTGTGTGTGGGTTGTGTGTGTAGTATCGCTCGATGCAATGCGCACATTGCATGGCGCTTTGCAATGTGTAGTGCAACTGATTCAATCCGTACGAAGCTCAGCGGTTCGGGGGGGGGGGGGGGGGGGGTGTTTGTGTTCAACTGCAAGCGTGACTTTGTGTGGGCGTATGGCGTGACTTTGTGTGGCGTATGCGCATGTGCAGAGTGTTCGTCGACCCAGAAAACACCTTAGGAGAAATATATAATGTTTATGGACAAGTGTCTTGACTATATTCTCATGTAGCGTCAACCTTCTTTCCGAGCATCTCCAATTGCTGCTGCTATTTTTTTTAAGTGCATTCTCATCAGCAGCACTCGCGTCACTTTCAGCTGTGCTGTGGGACTATCTACTGCGCTGTCACACTAACTAGTTATCTACTCGAAATCATTTATAAGAGTTACTTCGTTCTAAGTTGCATCTGATCAACGACAAGAGTGACTTCGTTCTAAGCTGCATCTGATCAACGACAAGAGTGACTTCGTTCTGCTGCATCTCATCAACGACAAGTGTGAATTTTCTAACTCACTTCTCACTGGTCAATTCTACTGTTCAGGGCCAAAGCCGCCCTCATGCGTGCGAAAATCATGGAGAAGGAAATGGAAGAATAAATAAAATACAATTAACTAGTGCTTTTTTGATTCATTGTATTAACTAGTGCTTTTTTGATTCAATGTATTTTCTATTCATCATTGTAACTAGTCAATAGTCGAGCCTTCTTGATTCAAAAGTAATTTTTAGTAATAATAGAGTATGTGCTACATACTACAATACAATCAATATTAGTTGTAGAGGGCAATACAATGTTAGTTGTAGAGTTGTAGAGTTGATTCAATTTATTTTTATTAATATTGTGAGTATGTGCTACATGCTACAAATTGGTTGTAGTGTCTCCTATCAATCATTCAAACTAGACAATAGTCGAGTCTACTTGATTCAATGTAAATAAATTAATATTGTGAGTATGTGCTACATATGAACTGCATTACAATACAATATTAGTTGTAGAGTGAGCCTGTCAAATAATTATCCTTTCGTTGTTATTGCAGTAAAATGGCTCGCAAAGTTGTGCATCAACTTTAACGTCTCGCCATGAACACATTTGACATCTTGATTGCAGTAGGTACCGTTACCGTCTGAGTGATACAAAGCGAAAGTGTATGTTACTTAAAAAACAAAAGCTGCACGTCAGAATAATACAGAGTACGTGCACAAACAACCATGAGCCCGCACAACATTCGCATCATTTAAAGTCTTGATCGAACCCGAGCCATATCAAAATGAAACACAAAAGTTCACCTGCACCAGCTGTTAGTGTGTACTGTTTTGAAACAATTCACAACTACATACATGTACGCACGTTCAAGGACTTCTCGCAGTCACACACATATTCAGGTAAACACAAATATACTAGCATTGCACACAAATGCATGCAATAATAGAGAAAATATCTGATGATTTCTTCGCGTTAAGGGTGGTGCTAATAAGCACCAGGTGGGATGGTATGGTAAGACTCGGCGATACATTTATCGATTGGAGGTGTACTTGGTAACGGCCTTAGTTCCCTCAGAGACGGCGTGCTTAGCCAACTCTCCGGGTAGCAACAAACGCACAGCTGTCTGAATCTCTCTGGAAGAAATGGTAGACTTCTTGTTATACTTGGCAAGCTTGGAAGCCTCGCCAGCTACACGCTCAAACACGTCAATAACGAACGAGTTCATGATAGACATGGCCTTCGATGAGATACCGGTATCGGGGTGGACCTGCTTCAACACCTTGTAGATGTAGATGGCGTAAGATTCAGTACGTTTCTTCTTGCGCTTGCCTCCGACCGACTTCTTGCCGGACTTCTTGGAGGCGGGGGCTGCGGCGCCACCTGTGGCTACTTTGGGAGGCATGATGCGATAGTGATTTTATGAGTTTGTATTCAAACACGAATGACCTCCAACACAGAAGCTTTTCGCTTTATATACGAATCCGGGTCACAAAATGGCCAGGAGATTTTCCCGCCGTTACAGTTATGAGCTTTAGAAGCCAATAAAATTCAAGTACACCAGAATTTCGAGCCTAAACGGCCGTTCGAGTTTTACCAACAGTCAGAATTTGACCGTTGGTGCTACAGATTGGCACGAATTCGGTTTTTGATACTGAATTGGTACGTATATTCCTATTTTCGAGTCGGTTGGCGGTACGTTTTTCAATTTGGGACTTCGGATTTTCAGAGCAGTATCTGCCGGTCTGTTATACCGTGTCCACTAATAGTAATCCGCAGAAGTATATAATTTTAGATGGGGTACGAATCAGTCCAAACGTATAAATAGGTCAACCGTTGCTGGTTCAGAAATCATACTGTCTACCTTCAAACGTAAACACATACTCAACTGTTATCATGACTGGACGCGGAAAGGGAGGAAAGGGACTGGGAAAGGGAGGAGCCAAGCGTCACCGTAAGATTTTACGTGATAACATCCAGGGGATTACCAAGCCCGCCATCCGTCGTCTGGCTCGCCGTGGTGGTGTCAAGCGTATCTCTGGTCTTATCTACGAAGAGACCCGTGGTGTGTTAAAGGTCTTCCTTGAGAACATCATCCGTGACGCCGTTACCTACACCGAGCACGCTAAGCGCAAGACTGTGACCGCCATGGACGTTGTGTACGCACTCAAACGCCAGGGCCGCACTCTGTACGGTTTCGGAGGTTAAATGGATACTATTCCGTGACCACTGTTGCTGTTTACAACTCGAAATTCAAACAACAAAACTGGTGCATATTTGCACCACCCTTACATACAAAGAAATCATCTTGTCCACACTTAAAAAGCGTATTTGAATGTTTGTACTCCATTTTTGCTTGCGTTTTTTAATTTGGTGTTAAATATGGTGTTCCCCAGAGCGAAGTGTTTGAGTATGTCTTACGTGTGGTATCCATTGCCGTTCTTGCACGCGAAATTAAATTCTAGCTATCGTACGCCAAAAGTAAAGTGTCGTCCATAGTCACCGCTGGTGTATACATACATGTATGTTGGATATTAAACGATGTGATTATCTGTCGAATTCCATACACCGCGATTGCGCGAGCACGGGGGTTTATATTGGCAGGATTAAGCTGTATTTATCTGTTCGTAGCTTGTGTGCGTTAGAATTTAGCATTACAACGATTGTACCTATCTGTGTGTTAAAATTTGGCATTACAACGATTTTATATATCTAAGCGTCGCTTGTACTTATCTGTGCGTTAGAATTTAGCAGTACAACGATTGTACATATCTGTGCGTTAGATATTAGCACGTCAGATACGATGCTACAGAAAACAAATAATAAATGGCCAGGATTAAGCTCAAAACATAGTAGTACGCAACAATTTTAAAATCTACTGCTTTTTAAAATATTCAAGTAGTGTGAATTTAAAGCACTTTGTCCTTGAAGCAAAGCCGTTTATCTTATACTACCTATAACAGCAAAGCGACTATAAACCAAAGATTTCCCAAATCTCGATAGTCGTTACTGTATAAATCTTTGTATCAGTATTCTAAATGATATCCACTTCTAAATACATGAAGTTTTAGCCGTAGTAAGCGCTAAACACAAGTATAAAGCATACGCGTGCTGAATGTTCAATGTGTTCTATACTTGCACCTGGATGGGTCAGTTGGTAAAGTTAGTTTTATATCGCACAATATCAATATTGAAAGCTATTACATATCAGCTGACTTGGTTGGTATGAATACAACCTGCATCATAATTCACGGTCCAATTAGGTCTAAAAGTCCGGGAGCACAGTATAACACAACCGATTAAAAAATAGTACCAGAGAAGTGATTCGATATTTTCCAGAAACAACTCACTGATTAATTCATTGTTAGACTGATTAGATATGCGAAACGGTACTAACATATTGACTCTTATGTACAAATATATTTGATTTCAAAGATTTGCTAATAAGTATTCATCATAGTACTTGTAAAACAAGATGTGAACTCTTGTTCTAATACTTGTGAATAGTAGGGATTTGTAAGGAATTCAAAAACGGTTATTGATGGTATCGAAAAAGGTAATAATTAAAGATGATTTAGTAATATATATGTATATAT
>NW_014038701.1:0-4076 GCF_001186125.1 Sphaeroforma arctica JP610 | reverse complement strand
TGTGTGACTTTATATATTGTTTTATATCATTGTCTTTATTTATCTATATAGTTTCATGATTCTGTGCGATTAGGTGTACATTCACCTATCGGGAAAGTTCTCAGGTTGAAAACAATTTAATGTACGTACAAACAGCTTCTTTGTTCATTACTCCTCTGCAACAGTACGCTGCTCTAAACATATACGATCCAAAGCATTGGTGGCTATACATTGTAGGACCATGCAGTCATTTCTCCTTATAATCATGTGCCTCGAATTGAACAGCGTTACCAAATATGTGTGATGAGTCCAAATTTCTAGTTGAGCTATTGACGCCGACGCTAGTATGTGTAGGGCAGCGGTCGACCAGATGATGATTGCGATCTTCTACATCGATACCAAGCACATATCTGCTAGTGTGAGTCACGCTATCAAACGTGTCCTGAGAACGTCCTGCTAGGTGAGTCACGCTATCAAACGTATCCTGAGAACGTCGTCACAAACAACCTCCTGATAATGAGATCTTAACACGGGAGCCGGACACTTGAATATGTTTATAAGTGCAACTTATACGAATATATTAATATGTTTAGAAAACGATGGATAAAAAATAACGCATCAACATCGAACAGACGCACTGAGCGGAGATTAGAGTTCTGACGACCCGTCTTTTATAGATATCATTACTTCTATTTATCATCCATACGGATATGAATACTCACAAGCACACCAATCACACCAACGGGAACGGATATTCAGTAAATATGTTCCGCCCTGAGATTGGCAAAACAATAAGTACTGTTAAGATACACTTCATGGAAGGCAGTCTGCAATGGTACGTAGAAAAAGAAATAAACTCCCTTTCGAACGAGCAGACTACTATCACTTGGAAAAAACTACCGGGCAAACTATTTCAGACAAGCATCTCCTTACCTAACACAGACGATCTTCCCTTGTGGTGAGATGAAGTGGTAATATCTTTGTTCTTCGCCTAATGTTTTCACCAATAATATAACAGCAAAATTTCAAGATACGTGTCCCATTTATAGCAACAACCGGTTGTTGAATAGAAATCAACCCTAAGTACAGGGCTGTTATAAACCGATCAAGCGTGAAATGAATGTTAAACGCATGTATGGTTAGTGCAATGTTAAAATTCACAAACCTTAATATGCTCCACAAGAGATGTCTCATTCAGTAGCATGTGCCCTAAGGTGTAGTGTAAATATCGACTGAAATTCATCTAATATTATATATAGAAACCCGATGTCTGATTAACACACTTACTCGAACAGCAGCAGGAAGTCAAATAGTGAACAACATACAAGCGCAAGCAAGTTACAATATAAACGGCAATTGACCCTACATACAAACAGACAATTCATGTGCTACACATTGTGTTGCTAAGAATATCGAATGGTGATAATTTCTTCGTTCAGAAGGGTGGTCTCTAAAGAGACCAGTTGTTGTGTTCAGTCGTGAAGTACAGAAACGAGTCCAAGGCTATATAAAGCACTTAAGCACGCTCACCACGGATGCGGCGGGCAAGCTGTACATCCTTGGGCATGATGGTCACACGCTTGGCGTGGATAGCGCACAAGTTAGTGTCCTCGAATAGAGCAACAAGGTAAGCCTCGGAAGCCTCCTGAAGGGCAGAGATAGCAGAGGATTGGAAACGAAGATCAGTCTTGAAATCCTGGGCGATCTCACGCACTAGACGCTGGAAAGGCAGCTTGCGGATAAGCAGCTCAGTGGACTTCTGGAAACGACGGATTTCACGAAGAGCGACGGTTCCAGGACGATAACGGTGGGGCTTCTTCACACCACCGGTAGCGGGTGCTGACTTGCGAGCGGCCTTGGTAGCCAACTGCTTACGAGGTGCCTTCCCACCGGTACTCTTACGAGCGGTCTGTTTTGTGCGGGCCATTGTGTTTGAGTGAAACTTTAACTGGAAAGAGAAGTGTGAAATGCAAAACAACGCCCCACTCGCTTATATACTTTTGAGTTTTCGGCTGTTTGTTCATTGTAGCGGCTACATGACCTGCCGGGTTCTGGGCGAATCTATGGCTAAAATAATAAAAATAATTCAGGCGCCAAAATCCTCAAGAGTTCAAGTACGGGATAACCGCCGCGGCCGTAAAATTGCAACCAATGTTTCATACTTGTACGAATTTTAAAAATAATATTTTCTTGAGTGCTGTAAGACTGTAGTAGGGCAACTGTAGTCTTATTAGGCGGCAGTCTTACAGTCCCTGAAGCAGTACAAAATTCCCAACGGCCGTGGCGGCTCGGAATATTGTCACTGAGCAATATGATTGGACAAGAAGCTCAGCGAAAATTTCAACCGCCTAGAACACACGGCGTCACTCAAAATACTGTGGCGCAAATCCGTATATATTCGAAATGTTACGATCGAAATAATCATTCATACTCGCTCAGTATTATCAACGTTTAACTCAACTCACAACAATGTCTGGAAAAGGAAAAGGAGGAAAGGGGGGCAAGTCCTCTGGAAAGTCCAAGACCCGTTCATCTCGTGCTGGACTACAGTTCCCCGTCGGTCGTATCCACCGTCACTTGAGAAAAGGTAACTACGCTCAGCGCGTAGGTGCCGGAGCTCCCGTATACCTAGCTGCCGTACTAGAGTACCTTGCCGCTGAGATCCTCGAGTTGGCCGGTAACGCCGCCCGTGACAACAAGAAGTCCCGTATTATTCCCCGTCACTTGCAGTTGGCTGTAAGAAACGATGAGGAGTTGAACAAGCTGCTATCTGGTGTAACCATTGCCCAGGGTGGTGTGCTACCCAACATCCACGCTGTACTTCTGCCCAAGAAGTCCGGCAAGGCCAAGGCTTCCCAGTCCCAGGAGTTCTAAGTTCATTTTTGAGCTTAGGATGGATGATCCGAGTGTGCGTTCCTAATGGCACTTTGCATGCACGACAAATTATAACACAAACAACTGGTCCTTTTTAGGACCACCCTTACCAGAAAAGAAATCTATCACTGAGGAGTGTGAATGTTTTATAGTGGTGTAACAGGTAGTTATAGCGCATGATACGTGGTACATTTATAAGGATATTCTTTTCAATGTTGTAGTCCGAGGCAACACTGCGAGGATACTCATATTGAGGTCAATGTATAAACGGTGTATGCAACATTGAATGCAAGCGACACTAGTGCGCGCTACAATCATGCGTTTTTATGTGTAGTAATCGTGACTCGAACAGTTGGTACGGCTCGTATGTCTTTGATGCCTGTTGTACTTTTTAGAGCAATGCATTCACATATGCCTTCTTTTAAAAACATGAACTGGAATGTAAGTTCGATTCAAGTTCTCTTTTCATAGTCGATCAGATTGGTGAGTATGTACTATTCTTGTTGACGTTTCTGATGGATTAATGGGAAGGGTCGGGATGAATGTTCATGCCAGATTCGAGTTGAATCATTTCACATACGATCACCACCCATTTATTGAAGATTAGTCAACTGAAGTTCTTATCCAAAGAAAATGCTAGCAGAACCGATCCTGAAGTATACGATCGAAACTCGAACATATGTTAAGGCATAAACATCGAATGGAGTGAGGCGCTGTTGTACCAGCCTACTCTATTCTGCATGGATGGTCCATTTTTTTTATGAAGCAAGCATCTACACGTGTACGTGAACCGCAATCACTCAAAAGTATAGGTCAGACTCCTTCCCAACCAATTTCGTTTGAAATTAGCAACAAAGTATATTGAACAAAGTCAAACTCGACCAAATTCTTGTAGAGAGTCGACAAAGAGTAGCTTAACGAGTCATGTCGTGGCGAGACTTGCAAAAGGTGGTGTCAGACAACTCCCAATCGGGAATAATAACTGTTCAAATGACTACATACGATAAACGGCTACACTATATCTGTTTATTCGTCAGGTATACTACTAATTATGTACTTCTCGCTATAGCATAGTTAGAAACATATACATATACATCACAGACACACACAGACACACACACACATATATTTATTCGTCAACTGATAATTAAGGAAGTATCGCTATAGCATTAACAAATATATCTATATACAAATACATATACACACACAAACATATATATATA
>NW_014038702.1:7043-10670 GCF_001186125.1 Sphaeroforma arctica JP610 | reverse complement strand
TATATATATATGTATGTATGTATGTATGTATGTATATGCATATATATATATATTTTCTTATATATGTATGTGTATATATATATACATATCGCAAACTGTCGGCCGTTCCTGGTCGGTGTGCCGCTTATACAGTCTCATGTAATGTATGAGAGACGACAGGTCTCCGACCACATATTACGGTAAATAAACTATTTTATCCCATGACCCTCTGAATTGAGTGGTCGTGAATAATTTGTATCTTCGTGGAGGTAGCCTTTAATTTTTAGGGACTATATCCAGAGGGCGATGGAAAGCATTTGAATTGCCGCACTGTCGCGGGTTGGTTAAGTGTCTACCGCCCTACACTCTGATATCGTAGTCGTCAGAGGTAGTACGAAAATGTGTGAGCATCGAAAAGATTTCTTAAAAATATGCGGTACTGCCCGATCCCATGTCTCGGAGCCATTGTATAATTAGTCGAATTTTTCTGAAAATAGAAGAGTCATTCTAAAAATAGGTGGTATCTCCCGATCCCATGTCTCGAGTTTCTTCTCCTCTCTATCCGAGAGTAATGGGTCCCTCCGTAACGCTTACACGACTCCTCTTTACACTTTCAGGAGCTCCCCGTTTAATAGCTACGCCGACAAACTGAGAGGCTACGAACCGGTATGTACTATCCTAGTAATCAGAAATGTCGTCATTCACAACCCTGTATGAGTGGGGAGTGGATAAAGTACAACTCCTAGGATATATATATATATATGTGTGTGTGTGTGTGTGTGTGTGTGTGTATAGTATATATATATATATATATATATATATATATATATNTATATATATATATATATATATATATATATATATATATATATATATATCATAAACATTGATGCTCTTATTATGTATGTTGGCCCAGTATATCATTGTACTGGGCTTACACATGGCCATGTACATATGGACGTACGGTCCGCTTGTGTTTAACATGTATAAATACATTAAAGATTTATGTCTCAACTTTAGCTGGTAATTTCCCGCTTGTTCCTCATCTATTATATCTATTGTGATGTTATTGCGCTCTCGATTGTAGTTCAAATTCGCTAACATACAACTACGATCTCCTTTATTCTCCGAAAGGTATTGGCATACACGATGGGGATAATCACAATCAATCATGCACAACTATTTACAAGGCTGTTAATGTGTCCCTCTTTGTGACTTGCTTAAGATGATTAGATATCACCTGTACATTTCGACTGCGTAGAAACTAAGCTCATTATAATGAACCATTATTACTTTCTACTAGGAATCTCATTATACTTCACCTTATACTTCACTTGCTCTATAGGATACGAGATATAACACTGAAATGCTGACCTCAAAATGAACTTTAATCTTTTTATGAAGAAAAAAATACACCACTTATAGCCCAGGCCAAGTACCAAAATATTTTTTCTGAACTAGCCCGAGTCATGGTGCCAGCTGTGCCGTATGTCCTGTTTCTTCTTTTATATTGAGTGACAATGTGTGCATACGGTTGGATTTTTTCTATGTTCCAGATATGACCGTGCGCAAGTGAATAAATCAGGTATCTAAGTTAATTCTATACCTATTACGCACCGTCCGTGAGTTTCGTATTAGCCTCATTTAACTTGTGTGGAGATCGGTATACTGTTTATAGCCTACTGCTATTATATATATACATACATATATATATAGTGATCGATTTATGATATCTAAATATTTATATCCCATCGTCAAAATGAGATGGTGAAGCTTTCATTGTTTTTGCAATTTCCAGAGAAGTTATTTTCAAATTGTCCAAAGTAAAAGTTAAACGCAAACATAGCCAAAGATTAAATACGTTGCTGGATATTTAGTTGGATATATGTACCCTGTGGTATAGGAATGAGTATCTACGCGTCAGTACTGATCTAATGCGTCTGTGCGAATATATATGCGGCAGTGCCACAGGAGGTCCACAGAATTTACGCACAGAGGGTATGTGTCCTATGATAAATGAGACACACGACGCGGAATTTGCTGTTATGCGGCGCCTGACTATAGATAACCACAGAATTTCTTCATAGGATTGTGTTGGTCACGATATTTTGTTACTTACGCAGAATCCTCTATTATATCTGTTCTTGCGCGGTAGAACAATATTATTCCTAATGATTGACATCATTTCCCGCACTGATTGCACACGCCCACGCATGTTAGAACTAAGTCAGGCCAGAACAAAGATATTGCAACTGCTCAAAGAACACGACACCGAGTATGCCGATGACATGCTACTGCTGCACCCCGCCAAGGAAGGTGTGTGCGCACACAAGTGTTTAGTGATATTTTTATATAAAACTACAATAAGGTGGGTCACTATTCATCACTTCAAACATGATAGTCCGAATTCACGTTGGGTTTCAGGGTTTTAGTTTTAGGGTTTACTGGGCACAGCACGTAGAAGCACATTCTGTGGGTCCGGTACACGACCTCAGTAGAACCTAAATTTGTATGTGAGAAACAACCTGTAAACTTATCGCAAGTAATAGTGGCATCCTGACAGCAAACAGCGTTCGCACAGCTAGTGGCAAGACCCTGACCCAGGTCGCACGTAGAGCCATCCTGCTCCGGATCTCCTTCATACCCTTCAAATAGAACACAATATCCTTCAGTTCTGCACGTCAGTTCGGGTGGGGTAGGCATACACGCCATCACTGAGGTCTGGATTGTAAAGTCTGATCCTGTGTTAATAGGGGTCACTACATCGAGTGCCAAATTGCAGCGATTGATACTTGCTTGTCCCGGTGCTGAGATTTGTATGGGTGCCGCTGGCAAGCCTCCGAACTCAAAGTTGGTGAACCGAGCATCAACTGGAGGCCCAACCATGTTGCCACAAGTCGGGGTGGCTGTCTCTGAGACATACTTCTCGATGAAGCCACTCATTTCCCAATCGTCGAGACAATGCCTGTGACACCGTCTGTCACCGTACCCTGCCAGACACTCGTGGTGGCCGTGGATTCAGCTGCGACCTTCTCATGAAGAAAAGTATATTCCCGACCTTGTACATTTGGCAGTGGAATCAAGCAAGAGACGCCAAATCTTCCATCCGAATCCTCTTTACATTTCAAGTTGGGATCGTCGGGCACCGGCCGCACCACGAACACATTAGCTTGATCGGTGAAAACAGAGAAAAGGAAAGAGGGAACACCTGGTGTTGGAACAGCTGCTGCTCCGTCATAGCCTGGTTGAATACCACTATAGGTGGCATAAGACTTTCCGCCATCATTAAAGAAGAGAATATTCGCATAGTATATATAATCTTCTCCAACCGGCTGGACTGGGGTATCAATGGCTATGGTGTACTTCCATGTTGAGACTGGTGTATTAGTGGTATCCGTTGACGGGACAGAGTTTGAAACAAAGTGTTGCGGCACTGAGGTAGTCACGTCAGCTGGCTTTGATTGACCTGCAGGACAGCTCCCTGTTGCCGCACAGCATTGCGTCTCACACCCGGTAGGCCCAGAACAAGTGCCAGTTCCAGAGCTGACTTCACCGGTAGGGCATCCAGTGAAAATATCGCAGGTAGTGCTCGCGGCCACGCAGCACGAGCCGATGGTATTTTCACGGTTGTCAGCTTGGTTGGGGGTA
>NW_014038702.1:0-3546 GCF_001186125.1 Sphaeroforma arctica JP610 | reverse complement strand
TGTGTTCGAATTCGAGGCTAATCGTACTTCCAATTTATTTTATTCACTTCATATCTAAATTATTCCTAGAATTATTACTAATTGATCACTTGTTCGTGTTTTCTACTGTACTACTTATAAGGATTATCAGATCCCCATTCACCTGGGAACATCACAGTTTGTTCCTTTCCAGCCCTTGTTGCACCTGCAGGTGTAAGTCTGCCCATATCTTCTTCTGTTGATACACCGCCCGTTCACACACGGATTGTCCTCAACGCACTCGTTGATATCAATCTCACAGTGCTGTCCACGTCGACCCTCGATACACTCCTCGCCCTCGAATAGTTCCATCGATCGGCACTTTCGACCAGTCCATCCAGCGTAGCACTCGCATTTGAAATCACCTCTTTCAGACTTATCATTGACACACTGGCCTCTCCAGCCACAGGGATATCTGTTGCAAGCCCTTCCCACGGCATTTGAATTTTCTGAGCAGGTGGGACCATAGAAACCGGCTCTGCACATGCACACCTTTGTGTAGTCGCGCCAGTTGCGTATGCACCGGCCCCGGTTCTCACAAACAGGACAGTCCATTTCGGCCTCACAGAAGGTGCCGACATACGCAGACGTACACTCACACATTGGCTCTCCAGCATCGTCCAGCACACACTTTCCACCATTCTGACACTCGCCGTAGGTAGCGCACTTATCCACTGGACCCACGCGCGGATCAATCTCGCAGTTGTCGCCCTCAAAGGGTGACTCACACTGACACGTATGGGTGTTGACACCGTCCACACAGGTGCCTCCATTGGCACAGGTTACACCGACACAGTCGTCGATATTAACATCGCACAGATCTCCCGAGTATCCAACCTCACACACACACTGGTACGAGTTCACCTTGTCCTCACATGTGCCGTGTCCACAAACCACGCCAACACATTCGTCGATATCGATCTCACAGTCGGGACCGGTGTATCCGTCCGCACACTCACAAGTGTAGCTGTTGAGGGCATTTGTACATACTCCTTGGTGCAGACACGGGCTAGGGATGCAGTTGTCGATCTCCACCTGACAATCCTTGCCACCATATCCAGGTGCACAATCGCACTCGTAGTCGTTGGGCTTGTCGGTGCATGTAGCTCCGTTCTGGCATCGGTTGAGCGTGACACACTCGTCGATGTCCACCAGACATGTCAGTCCTTCAAACCCAGATTTGCAGATACACATGAACGAGTTGACACCATCAATGCATTGGAACCCGTGTTCACCACATGGCTCGTTGATGCAATCGTCGATGTTCTCTTCGCAGAACTCACCCGTGAAGCCCGATGCTGCGCAGTTGCATGTGAATGAGTCCACACCATCTTCACATGTTGCTCCATTCTGACACAGTTGATGGTCACAGTCGTTGATATTAACCTCGCAGTTGGCACCTGTGTAGCCCGCGATACACACGCACTCGTATGCATTGTCCTTGTCCACGCAGTTAGCACCATTGAGGCAGGGGTTGGGATCACAGTCGTTGATATTATTTTCACACGTTTCTCCGCTGAATCCCGGTGCACACGTACACTCGTAGCCATTAACGAGATCTGTGCAGACTGCTCCGTTAGCGCATGGTGTTAACACGTTACACTCATTAATTTCATCAGCACAATTGGCACCCTCATACCCATCTGCGCACTGACAAACTACATTGTCAGCTGTGCCTATGCAACTCGCGCCGTTACGGCACATGGCCGAGCAGTTGTCGATCTCGCAATTGGTGCCGGTGTATCCTGCGGCACACTCGCACGTCGCCAGATTGACACCCTCCGTACATATACCATTTTGGCAGTATCCTTCCACACAGTCGATGATATCTTCTTCACAGTTTGCACCATTGTAGCCAGTCCCAGTGCAATCGCACAGAAACCCACCCATGTCACCAACGTCAGTACACGCTCCGCCATGCGCACATGGCTCAGCGGCACAGCCCGAGGAAGCAAATTCACAATTCTTACCGAAAAACCCTCCCACACACGCGCACGAGTAGTCATTGACAGCATCTGTGCACGCTGCGTTGTTCTGGCACGGGTTCGCGGAACAATCGTCGATGTTGTTGTCGCAATTCTTACCGTCCCATCCCAGCACACACGCGCATGTGTAATCGTTAATACCATCGGAGCATTGGCCATTCACACAAGGATTATCGAGACACTCATCAATATCGAACTCACAATCGTCCCCTCTGAACCCGGCATCACAAGTGCATGTGTAGGCATTGACACTGCTTGCACAGGTACCGCGCATGTTGCACGACTGGGAATTGCAGTTGTTGATCTCGTTCGAGCAATCTGGACCATCATATCCTGCGACACAAGTGCATGTAAAAGCCTCGACGCCCATGTCAGTGCACGTACCACTGTTTGCGCATGGATTAGGATCACAGTCATTCTTATCATCTTTACATAAATCGCCTTCCCAGCCTGCGTCGCAAGTGCATTCGAAGCCGTTGACCAAATCTACGCAATTTCCGTTAATGCATGGGTCAACCGCGCAGTCATCTATGTTGTTCTCGCAAAATTCACCGTCAAATCCAGGGGCACACACACATTTGTACGAGTTCACATCATCATCACATCTCAGACTATTTGCTGTGCACGCATTATTTTCACATTCATCAATATCCACCTCACAAATATCGCCAGTGTAGCCAGATGGACACGTGCAGACGGTTTCCGATGCACCGGTAGCACCGATGTGCAGCACACTACACGATCCACGTACACAGGGTGAAATCGCACAAGCTTCCTCGCTGGCCATTAGTGAAAGACAAGTATTTTCCTTTTGTTGTTGGCTTACGAGGACCGCAGTACAAGCAGGACCAAACGTGGTGTCTGTTGATAAAACGCTGGGGTACATGACGTACTTTTTGTTTTCTTCCGTAGCCTCAACATGGTTGCAACCCCAGTTGTGCCCCAATTCGTGAGCGATTAACTGAACTCTCGTCACCGCCAATCTAAGACGCGTAAAAAGGAGCTGGGACACTCCAATGTTCCAATCTTGCCAACAAACTGTTCCCAGATATGCAACGCCAACTGTCCCTGAAGACCACGAACGGCCCGTGAATAGCATAGTTAAATCATCATCTCCGTTTCCCGCCCAGGTAGTATAAACCTCATCCAGTAAATCGTAAGGATCTTGCGCTGTGTACTGCGGGGCGTCTGCGGTACGCACTGTAACGCTTTTGATAGTATGGATTATACCGGAAGGAAGATATAACTGGTTAACTGCATTGATATGATCTGCAATATCTAGAATAGCCAAATTTATACTGTCAAACTGCGCGACATACTCGGCATCCAAGTCCACTACAATCTCGGCCACTTTCAGGCCCTGTACAGCTCTACGCTTTCGCCCGAGATGTCCACCCATATGACCGGCATGACCGTGATGTCCAAAATCGGGCGAAACCTCTGGAAGTTCATCGGAGGTTATAAGCAGAGGACTGGTGCTTGTGTATTTGGTACTTGCGCTCTCGGAATCGAGTGATCGTCTGCCGCCTTCTTGTGGTGGAGG
>NW_014038703.1:6504-10693 GCF_001186125.1 Sphaeroforma arctica JP610 | reverse complement strand
GCGTTAGGTTCGGATGATCCAGCTGAACATTGGGATGGTATTGTGGAGATGATCAGGCGCTTTCAGGCGAAAGGGATACAGTTGCGGCTGTCAAAATGTAATTTCGCGTATCGAGAAGATTCTATAGTCGTGATGGTTCGAGAGGTTACAGATAACGGTTCAATGATAAGTGAAGTAAAGCTTCAGGCGGGCGTTATTAGAAAACCAAGGCCGAAGTCAGGCCGTGGTATCAGTGTTTTGGATGGTGGGCGAGATACGTTCCGAATTTCTCAAATGTGTTGGCTCCGATTAGTGATTTGACTAAGAAGAAGGTACGGTTCCAATGGGGTCCTGAGCAGGTGAAGCTTTTCAGTCGGCTCGGAAGATTGTGCAGGCGAAGACAGTCTTGATAGAACCTAGACAAGAGGAGCAATTTAGGTTGCATACAGATGCGTCGGATTCGGGTATAGGTGCTTATTTATGTGTGAGAAGAGATGGAGAATGGCTTACTGTGCGCTTTGTGAGTTCCAAGATAGATTTCCACGCTAATTTGTCTCCGACAGATAGATAATTGATAGCGCTAGCATATGGGGTTTTGAGGTTCGCGGGTTTGATTGGGAGATCGTACGAGGTGCTTATAGTAGAGATGGATCATCAGCCTTTAATTGGTGTGGTTCAGCAGGTAGAGTTCACGTCGGATCCAGTGGGTAAGAGACGGTACAGGAATGTTATGTATGTACGATCATTTGATATGGATCTACGGTGCCTGGAAGGGCCAAAGAACAAAGTTGCGGATGGACTTAGTCGTATGCCGTGGTGGTTTGATCCTATTATGGTGCCTGTGTCGGTAGAGGGTGTTAAGTTCGCTGCATGTGCAAAAAGAGGTCTGCCAGAGATTGATGAAGGTGTGGATTTGTCATTTAATAAAGTCTGCAAGAGTGTGGAAGACAGGAGGGTCCGGCTGGCGGTGGTTAAAGAGAAGCTGCGAGTGTTAGAGGAGAGTCTTGATGACAAGGTCAGTGCCGACTTCGTGGTTCGTGTGGGTTTATTGCATCAGCAGGTTACTGCAGTGATGGAGAGAGGTATTACTAAGATGTGGGATCCGGATGTAATGGCTAGCGAACAGCTTAAGTGTATTGGTCTAAGTGTATGGTCAGAACTTGTTCAGCCTTTGCAAGAGTACGTTATTACGCTGGTGCATCAGACTTTAGCGCATGCTGGGGTAGATAAGATATGAGAGTTCCTGAAGGTTAAGTATGGAGAGGAAGTGTTGCGTTCGCAGGTTGTGAAGGTTTTGAACCGAAAGGGGTTGCAGTGTGTATAGGCATGGATCATTTGACCTTGCCAAGGACAGTTCACGGTTTCGAAGGTATAGTAGTGGCCATAGATCATTTTTCGAGGATGGTGTGGTGTCGGCCATACACGTTGGAAGAGAAGAATACTAAAGGGGTATTAGAGTTTGTTCAACAACAAGTGTTGCCTTGGGGTACACCTAAGAAGGTAGTGATGGATGAGGGTGGTCCGTTTGCTTCAGTAGATATGAAAAGTTTCTGGGCAGAGAGAGGTGCAGAATGCCATTACGTATCAGTAAATAGGCATCAGGGCAATGGTAGGGCAGAGAGGGTCTTGCGTACGATTGTGGATTGGCTTGCTAAGAGCTTGCCGGTTGGGGAGGAAACCTTATGGCCAGCATATATATTTTCAGTTATGTTGGCGTACAATGCGACAGTGAATTCGGACACGGGTATCAACCCATACTATCATGTTACGGGCCGGCATTATACGGGGCAGGTTGATAGAGTAATTCAGGCGAAGTTGTTAGAGGTGATAGGTTATGAGCTTCTGAGTGAAGCTGCTGTGCGGGATAGATCGGTGGCTATTAGAGATGAAGTAGCGAAGGAGGCGCAGGCAAAGGCGGCAGACAAGAATAGAAAAGAGGCACCAGATTGGCAGCCAGGGCAATTGGTTTGGTATACTGGTAGGTCGAAGGATAGTAAGTTGGCGAAAACCTATTTAGTGAGAGGCACGATTGTTATGAGGGAACACTTACAAGGGATGTACAAGGTCAGAATTAATGGGAAGGTTAAGTCAATGCATGTGGATCAGCTTAAGGTGAGGTTAGAGGATCCGAAGCATGAGGCCAGTATTAGAATGCGTAGGAGGGAAGCTTGTTTGATCTGGCTCTACAATTATACTGGTGAAGGGGCAGCTAGTGTTACAGAACTTGATGAAATGGTGGCAGTAATGCGATCAATAAAGATGGGGAGGACTTGGTTTTATGTCATGAATCCATCTTTTGGTATATATGTTGATACGATAGTCGTTGCGGCGAAGCGAGGTGAGAATAAGGGCGCGGTAGAAGATACTTTGGATTTGGCTATGAAGCATCACTTCAATAAGAACAGGTGGAACAAGTTGCGTATGTTCTTCCAGGTTGCGAGGGATCCGATTTTGCGGAAGAAGCAGTTGAGTAAATGGTTGAATGAATGAACTCGACACTAGTGTCTTGTTCATTGGGGAGGTGTAATGTCAACCATGTTTACCTCCGATTTAAAACAATGTTGGTGTTGTAAGTACCGAACTGTTTGGTAATGTTCCTGGGCGTTAATAAGAGTGCGAGAATTTCTAAGTGTGGGCGATAACTTATAAGTGTGAAAACCAATAAGTTTGAAAAGTTCTAAGTTGTATTGTGCGGTTTGTTGGCGAACGGCCGCGCAGGCTCGAAAAAAGAGGAGGTTGGTGTATGATTGGTGCTTTGCGAACCGAAGTGCGGGGTAATATGAGCTGGAGGTTGACAGATGACGATATATGTTGAAAGGACTTGTAGGCTCGAAATTGAGAAGATACATGATTTGATTGGCGGCAGGATTCTCAAGGAAATCCTTCGGACATAGTATAAATACGTGGTTTAGTTCTTTCAAGTAGTTCATTCTGCTACGGTAGACGTTTATTCAACAATTGATGAAATAAAACTAAGTTCACCGTTACATTGTGTTTTGAGTCGATCTAAGATTACAACTGCAATTTTTTTTGACCCGATTCCTGTTCATTTTGCCATTTTCAACATGTTTCATTTCGTTTCATATTTATTTTCTTCACGTGAACAATATTTGTTTTTAAAACAAAAATTGAACTATTGAATATTATTATTTATATCAACATATTGTTTCGGTCGTACGACCGGGGTCATACTCCTCGCTGATATATCATACTGCCCAGATCTCCATTGGTTAATCGAATACCCTATTGGTCCTCATATACGTTTGAGTACAACATTATGACTTTTACCATCCCAAAATCGTAGTATTTTCACTTTTATAGTGGTTATTGTAACCAGTACTGTGAAATTTGGTCAAACACAGAATCATACTTCCAGCACGTATTATATGACTTTGTGTGACCCGCGATGTTTCTGGTTTTAAGGCGAGTTTCCATTGGATATCGTAAACTTGGCCTATGAAATTGACTGGATGTACCGCCTAAGGAATTCTGGGTCGTACATCATGAAAATTCAAGAACACAATAACTAGCACGAGAGACCTTTTAAATTATATTGCACAGAAACACGCCATTATCAGTACGTAGCTTGCTATAATCATGCCTAGTGCCGAGAATCTAGTTGTATACAACGCTATCAGCAATGGTTCAAACCCGAATATGATTTCGAACAACATCCCAATTTGAAAGACAATAATGCAGACCTCAAAGAAATACTTTTAGCCATTCAGCCAGATGATCTCTACCGATACTTTAACGAACTTTCGTATGGAGTACAAGTTCCCGGTCCAGACGATCGACCCACACTAAAGAGATCTAATGGTATCCTATTTGACAAGAAAGCAATATCCTGGTATATGCCGCGCAACAATATAGAATGGGATCTAGTCGGAGAAAAAGGGAATCCCACGAAATCACCGCAATTGAACACTCTCATCAAACAAGTGACAAGCTTTGAGCTCCGCGGCGAAGGAAGAGACCCTTAGAGTTTAACGAGTTCATGAATATACTGAAAATCAACCTTGAGCATGCTCATTTTCAGAGTGCGACCTTGCATGGTCTGTGGACTTGTACTTTTCAACTTGTGTGCAGGGTTGATAATGCATGCTGTAGTAAAAGTCCCCTTAAACCACTATCAGTGTGGAGTTAGAATTAGTTTATAATTAATTCACACGAGGTGAATTATTTGTAGACCACGTTGACAATCAAATAT
>NW_014038703.1:0-2864 GCF_001186125.1 Sphaeroforma arctica JP610 | reverse complement strand
GCTTATTTATGTATTGAGCCATGGATCTTTACTCCGTAATGGACAACACAACGTGATGGTAGCTTTGTGTATATGAACATAATTTAGTAATTGGGCAATTAACTGCCATGGTGGATTAGCCCGGCATCTCCTAAAGGATGATTTAAAGTCCTGTAATTCGATAGTTGTGCATTATGATGTGCAGCAAACATATCATCTGTATGTGGCCCAAATATCTTTTGAGCCAGTTCAAACCAAGTGGGGTTACATTTCCAATCAGTGGCTAGTAACTCACGTACGGATTTATTAAAGTCCTGTACAAAGCGTGATAACATATCCGGTTAATAGTTATTTATCCCTGGTAGACGTTTGATATCAAAATGAAACTTGATATTGTATCATGCCATCGGCTCAGTAATTGAGAGTCTGGCTTCATTTCCTTCATATGTTGAAGGGACTTCTGATCACACATCAGCGTAAAAGCTGTTCCGTATAAGTAAAAGCTGTTCCGTATAAGTAATCGCGGAAGTGCGTTAAAGCTGCTACTATGGCTAGTAGCTCTTGCTTCCCAGTTGAATAATTCAACTGTGATGCATTCATTGCTCGGCTAAAGAATTGTATATATCTAGGTTTGTTATCTATAACCTGATATAATACTCCTCCTGAGACTAAGTCGGAGGCGTCCGTTGCTATTTCAAACGGCACGCCATCGACCGGTCCTTATACAACAGGGGCTTGCTGGACTGCGTGTTGGAGCGCTTTAAATGCGTCATCACACTCTTTCGTCCACAAGTCTCCTAATTTACCTTTATGACATCTTAAGTGTCCAAAAGGTTTAAGGTAATCAGCTAAGTGTGGTACTCCATCTGAAAAGAAGTTTACAAACCCACACATGCTGTTAACATCTCTTCCTGTAGTTGGTGTTCGCCAATCTAACAGGTGTTCTACCTTACCGGGGTCGATTTTAATACCTTCCCCAGATATACGGTAGCCTAAGAGCTGTATTTCGCTCATGGCGAAGTGACATTTCTTCTCGTCAATCTTGAAGTTTGTTCGTTGAGTCTCTGAAGGACTCGCCTGATTAAAGCGGCATGTTCACCCTTAGTCTTAGAAAAGATGACTATGTCATCTATATAGACTTACACGTTAGGCATGTCTGTAAACATTTCCTCCATTACTTGTTGGAAGAATGCTGGTAAGGAGTGCAATCCGAAAGGTGCACCTCTAAACCTGTATTGTCTACCTTGCCAGGTAAAACTAAAGTACTTACGATGGGGTTCATAAATTTGCATTTGATGATACCTCTGTGTTAGGTTTATGGATGTAAACACCGTAGCACCTTCCATTCGTCTCAGTAACTCGTTTATACGAGGGAGATGGAAACTATGAGTCGGCAATAACTTATTTATTGGTCTCATATCTAGACATACTCTGACTTTCTTAAATGTTCCGTCAGAGTTGTGTTGATCAACTGCCAATAATGCTAAGTTAACTGGCGTTTGTTGGTAATTGATTTCGATTACCCCATCGGATAACCATTTCTCAACTTGTTCTTTAACTACTGCTTCGTGTCTCCAAGAAACATAGTTTCTTGAAGGGCATTTGAGCTTCGTAAAGTCTACCTTGGTTGAGTCAAGACTGACATATCCGTCGTTAAAACGGAATTTTGCCCAATCTGTGATCTTTATTTTCTTATTTACTAGAATCAGATCCATGATTTAGTCCGCAAAGTCAGGTATTAATGCTTTGACTGTGTCTGACGGGGGCTTATATGGTTTCAGACAGTTATTGTCTGATTGATCCTTTAATGGATCTATGTTTTTTGGGAAACCAGTTACGGTTATACCTAGAGTGAGTAAATCACTCATGCCGACTATTAAGTCGTCACAGCTTGGGTAGTGATACTTCTATCATCGGCCAGGGAGATTTTAACATCTGTGGCCATGGTATCACACTTAAAAGTTTTATCATCAGCTAAATGAGGTGAGTTGTTTGTGTTCTCCTTTCGATATCTTTCATTAATGCAAAGCGATCGGATATACATGAAATTTCTGAACCAGGATCAATCAACGCAAGGATTTTATTTCCGTTGCAGTGTATCAATCAACGCAAAGATTTTATTTCCGTTGCAGTGTACAGGGATTATTACACGCTCATCTAAGGAGTCGTTGTATTGTCTGTGTAACGATTGTTCCTGGTAGTACCTTCACTCCAACTTAATGTTGGGCTTTCTGTCACAAGACTTGGCGTGATAGCCATTGGTCTTCTCACACTTGTCACACTTAGTAAGAAAGTGTGTACAGGTGGGTGCATGTCTGCCATTCCAACAACCGTTAGGGGTCAATTGGTACATGTCATACCCACACTGCGTCGGCACAGTTCTTAATCTCCTGAAATGGAGGTTTCTTGTCCTTCGCCTCCGCGCGTGCCCGTTTATTTGGTCGCGTTGATTGAGTGGAGCTGCGAGCACGTGTCTGGTTAGGACGCGTCTGATGAGGTTTATCATCTGACATCTGGCGTGAGAGGTATCCTTGATCAGGGAGCTCGCGCGGTTTCTTATTTACCGCCTTTCCCTTCGAGATTACTCGGTGTGCGGGGAAAAGAGTGGAAACAGTATCATAAAACTGTTCCCACGTAAGTCGGGATAGACAAAACTTTGTTTCATGTCCCTTGTCTCGAGCCTCAGTTGCATATATACGTCGCAACTCGGTGCACAGACTTTCACGGTCATTATTCCCTACGTACCATTGCTGGGTGTCCTTTGTTATATCTGGACGTTTTAGGTCAGCATCAAGTTTCAGAATGTAACTCTGAATAGGAGTATTCTCAACTGGTTCAGTTAAGGAACTCAGTCCTGGACTGCGCATGTCCTTGCTTAATAAGGA
>NW_014038704.1:4063-10709 GCF_001186125.1 Sphaeroforma arctica JP610 | reverse complement strand
TTATGTATACAGCTAACTAAACAGACATGAATAATGATATATATACATTTATATATACACACGCACACACACACATACACACACACACACATATATATATATATATAGCTAATTGAACAGACACGAATAATGACACACCTTTCAAGATCGTTTAACTGAGTATGACTGAAATTTCGTATCGTTGGCGAATTTCTGTTGCTATTCGGAAAATGCACAGCTGTTGATGATAGGTCATCGTCGCTATTCATAAGACTCCCAGGCCCTGTGCCGCCGTCGTCGCCTCGTACAAACTCGTGATTTTTCGACTCCTTCTCTAACTGAAATGTAGCGTTCTCGAGCTCCTCTTTCATCTTCTGCAATTGCGTATCCAATTCTTTGGTCCCCTTTGATGTGAACCACAAGCCTGTACCCGATAGTACCAGCAACAGGATACACACACCCAGCACTGCGTCTTTCACCTGCCATGTCGGAGTAGAGGGAAACATAGTTTCCAGTATAATCGCCTGCGACAACTTCTCCGCCTCTTTCGCCGAAAATCCCCATTTCTGCAGCATTTTCCCTTTTCCCATGGCCACCACAGGCAGTAGTTTTCCACTCACACCCTTCTCCAGTAACGCAGGCGCATATGCAGCCAAATCCGGCTTAGATGCCACCCAGGATACCACATCTTCCACTGTCCAAGAACGTACTGCACTCACCAACCAAGCGGCTTGTAATTCACCCACAGATACGAAGTCATCGTCGTCCTGGTCTGAGTCAAATAGATGGAAAGCCTTGTCTTTGCGCTTCCGTTCGCGATCATTCTCTATCAGGGATTGTAGGAACCCTGCCGATTCACGTAGATTTACTACCCCATCATTATCGACATCTATCTGTGAGTGTATAGATGCTATAGCATCGCTTTCTTGTTCGTTATTATTAATATTGTTATTCATGTTGTTGTTATTGTTACTAAGATTGTCGACTTTGGGATTGGATTTAGTGTTGCTCTGAGCTACGCTGTTCTGGCTCTTAAGTATTTCCGCATTACACAGACTGAAACATATACAGAGAAGGCATATCGACAGATGCATAAAACTCACCGGACTTCTACAAGTGCGTGACATGATGTATCTAATCCTGACATTCAACTCACACCTCTACGCATACAGAACGACTTGTAATTGTAGCTTTTGAGTGCATGTCGAGTGTTATATACTATCTCCCGAAAGGCTTTCGGCCTGAACCTTCATTTTTGTATTTTTTTAATTATCATTTGTATTTGTTTTAATATAGATATCTGATTGTCGATTTGCGTGCGGCCGCCAAAAAAAAAAAGGAATGATCTTGCGTTTTCGAAAGGCTTTTTTTTTTCATACCTATTTTCGTGCTTTTATAAAAAAAACAAAAACAGGCTCATTTCCAGAAAACATCTCGAAACCCAAGTCAGCCGATTGTGCGACGTGCGACCTAGCATGCCCGTGAGAACTGAGAACCAGTTGCATCCCAAACATTGCACACTTTTCAGCTATTCTCGTCTCTTGAAACGACAACAGACAAATCAGTGAATCACAAATGTGTTGCCCCACTCGCGGCTGGCGCTATTTAACGTCAACGGGTCTCTTTGAAATAAGCCAATATTTCGGTATACTTTTTTATATACATTAAACGGTTTGTATGATCTCTCGGGGCGTCTTATTGGTTTGTAAAAATAAAACTGAACGCAACGGTTATTTTTAGAAAATACACGTATATCATATAACGTTTTGGCTTTATTTTTGGCTTTAACCCCCGAGTCAAGATGAGACTCTCGCGGGCAGTTATTTCACAATCCACAGTTCCAACTTCCACACTCAAAAACAGTGTGGAACTTCTGCAAGTCCTGTCATCTGTGGCAGATTAGAATGTGAAATTAAATCGGCTTTTTAGAGGCCGAGCTTTTTCTTTACATACACGCACATATATATACTCATCCCATTTGGCTGAATGCCGTGTGCACACGCATTTGCACATAGCGCTAAGGAAACGAACATGGACACCTTGTCCTACTACACATACCAAACGATAGACCAGGGCCTTATCATTGCCAATGTCGCAAGCAAGACGGCTATTGCTGAGGTTAGTCTTAAATGGGTTGAGATGCAAGTGTTAGCTTATTTGGCAATAGGGCTTTAGTCGAACTGGGCACTGGTTTCGGTGATGTGGTATAGCTACTACTACCATCCCTGTACTGAATTTAGATATGTATGAGAGTTTCTTAACCATGCAGCCTGGAAGTACTTCTATTGCCAGATATGGCGAGCACTCTTTATACTCACGGTAGTTAGCGGCGCGTATTTGTACGGATGCCTGTTCGACTGTATTGTCATCCCTTCCTCGCATATGGCACGTTGCACTTTCAAATTAACACTTCAACCGATCTATTAAAGATAGGGCATCCTTAAATTGTGGCATACTCACGAATCGTGTATTGTTGGTCGTTCAAACAAGCGAAGGTACATTATTTCTAGAATGAAACTGCTTCTAGATTGCATTCTAACTTGGAGGTTCGCTATTTTGAGCCTATTTTTAATACTCTCTTTCGTATTCTCAGGTCTGGAATGCTGGGGCACATGTGCTCCAGTCGTCCATGTCTCGCTGGCTGAGTAATACATATGTGAAGGTAAGTCTGTGCTTTCCCTTCACCGCACCCTTCTCGAGCGTATTTATTAGTATTTGTTCGCGGTGTGGCTTTCTTGTTAATACACTTGGCGATTCGCAGCAACATACTGTAGTCACATGGCTACACATACAGTAGTCCGTTTTTTTCTTCATTTTTGCGACATAGGGCGTCAGCTGTAGTTCTCATTTGATCATCCGACTACTCGCTAGCAAAGATGATTGCATACTTCAGCGTAGTCACATTTTTGTCAGACATATCTGCTGCTAGATTTCTCAACTAAAACGCGCCTCTGTATGCAATATTTATGTGTGATATAGAATGTATGGGAAGATAAACGCAAAAGCGAGCGGATCACGAAAAACGACACGTCTGTTCTGCCCAGGAGTAATACAGCCAAAGACTTTGGCAAACGGGCCGTACAAAGGCAAGACTCCAAAGCCCTCCGAAGTAGGTCTATGTCTGGCGTTAACTACAAAGACAAAGTAGTGGAAGCCAATGCAATTGAGCAGTACCCCTCACCACCCAATTCACCGACACAATGGCGAACGAAGAAAAACAGAAGCAACCTAGACCGAGCACACAAGCACGAGAAAGTGACTACTGGATTACTAGAAGATCTTCAGGTAGGTATAGCGTTTATATTTAATTTGATTTGTCTTAAGTTGTAGTGGCTAATTGACTGACATGTGCAGTTCCATAATGACCGCAATAGTTTTTTTTCCCGTCTACTATGTTTAGATTCGCCGGTCGCGGTTTGTATATATTGGCATTGTTGTGTCGGTTTGGGGGTGTATTCTCAGAGTGCGCTTGTGCGGTAAATATGGGCGTGTGTATCAGTTGTCATGGAAGCCTGACTAGTTTCACGTTTGTTTGCGTATGTGACATTACACTATAGGAGTAAAACCACACAAATATTAAATTCTATACCACCAGTGCATACTTTTCATGCATTGTGTTTGGCCAGGTATTTGCTTATTTGGAAGCCGTGTACATATACAAACTTGCGGATACGCCTTGTACATTAGAGGTATATCCTAGGAAGGATACCCGACACTTGTTGTTATGTATCCTTCCTAGAATACGTCTCTTTCTTCGGATAACTACTTATGTAATAATATTCGCGTCATCGGCAATCAATCCCTGTGTAGTGTATGAATGTTGACCACACTGATTCTCATTCACCCACAAAACTGCAGGTATCCACCTTAGCTAACGTAAACTACCCCTTCACGGTGTGTCGCAATGTCAACCGCCGCATCTACACCGCAAGTCGCGAGGTGGCGGAATACGGCGCCGGCCAAGTGTTAAATCGGGACTATGTAAAGGCTGTCTGCATCAACGTATACAACGATATGAGCGAAAGCATGCACACCGCCATCACATCGCTTGCCACGGGCTCGGTGGTCGAGTCTCTGTTTGACATCAAACGTGTGGACAAGCGCACACACGAGCAGATGGTCATTGGTGCCGGGTACCCCTTTGTCACGTACGAGGTGATTACGGATGACGGCTACATCCTGAAGCTGGAACGCATCCCCAGATACGGCGCGACCAAGTCTGTGTTCTTGCAGCACGGTGTGTCAGATAACGCCGCTACTTTCATCATGTCGGGCACCGTGGGCGGGTTAGCGTACCGCCTGTACGACGAGGGCTACGATGTGTGGCTGGGCAACTTCCGCGGCACAGACGACAACCCGCAGCACATGGACAATCTCTCTCAGGCCGAGTACTGGAGCTTCAATCCCAACCACCACGCACTCATAGACATGCCTAGCATGCTTGAGGCCATACGCCACACCCAGGAGGTCGAGAAGGCCGCGTTGGGAGATGCAGACGGCGAGAAGCGCACGTTGACGGTGGTGTCGCACAGTATGGGCGCGATGTGTGCACTGATGTGGGTCACGCACGCGCGCATGCACAATGGCAACCACTTCGTAGACAAGCTTGTGGTCATGTCGCCTGGGGGTTACCATGCCAAGATCCCGCTGTTGTGCCGCATGGTTGGACCGCTCGTGAACATTGCCCTGCCCAGGATGCCGTTCTTGCACTCGCTGAAATGGCCGAATGGTGTGTTTGTGAGTGTATCGTGTATGCGCACTTACGTATATGTATGTATATATGCATATCGTATATATGTACGTATGTATGTATATATGTATATATGTATATAATTATCACATTACATATTTATATGTATATAATAATCATACTACATATATATATATATATATATATACATTATATATACATTATATATATATATATATATCTATATCTATATCTATATATATACGTATATTTAGATATATATATATATATATATATGCATATATGCACATATGTCTACTCAAGTTGCGGATTATCCTATGCGAGCTGCTTTCATATTCATCACGTGGCTTACCTACGGCTGTAGATTCACATAATTGTAATTGATTTAGTTTTCTCATTCGTGTACTTGTCAACAGAGGTCAGCCGAATTCTAGTGGCCAAAGCCGCCGAGGACGTCGTGGCCGCCAAACCCTTCAGTCGATTTATAGGCTTGTTTCTGGAATCTTTATTAGGAACGCCTCATACGGTATGGCGCGCATCTTTATTTTTTGAATTCATTCAAATCCTTCTTTTTTGCGCCTACAAATTACAGCATTATTTCCATCTGATTTGTTGTTGACGTCAATTTCTACCCGTTGTGCCGAATCTGAGGACTTTTCTGCCGCTCTTAATTAGTATCCTCTTTGTATCATTCTCATCTGACTTCTGTTATCCGCATACATCGCAGTACGAGCACTACGCGTTCGATGCCGTCCACAACTTCACTTTCAACATCCTAACCGGAACGCCGAAGGGAGTCTTCTACTTCTTCTGGAACAATTATTGTAAACAGCGGTTTCTGGTATGTAGCTCAACTTCTACTGTTTCGCTTGTTTGTTGCGCCAGAATAGGCATAGCCTATTTTATACCTCGGTGAACGATTCCATTGTCACTTCATTTAATATCTCAGCGTGGCCGCTTCTTATGCATGAGGATATTGACGGCACATGTCTATTTTCTGGATACTGATAGATAGTTTCAAATCGTACGACGCAAGTCCCTAATGATTTTCTAACTGTCATTTATTTCGTGGTATCCTATTGTATCAGGGTTTCGACTATGGACTGGAGGGCAACCTAGAAGAGTACGGAACAGAGGAGCCTGTCGATTTCATGGAGAACTTCGATGCCATCGACGTGCCGACATTCTTTGTAATTGGTCTGGGCGACAATTTAATCTACCCAGAGAATGTGGCGTGGCAATACTATGCGCTCAAGCGCTTTCACCCGGAACTGGCTCATCTTAAGGCGTAAGTGCCGTGTAGCTTTTCACTGTACTGTTTTAGGTTACTCGGTGTATATGTTGTCATTCATTTCTACAGAATATTGGTCAGAGTGCACCTACTGTCTGCGTTATACGCCCAGATGATACTTGTATCAGGTCTCACTCGTTCTGTGTGGTTCGCGTCAACCATCAACACTAGGTATGCGATCAATTATTTAGCATTTCTTCTTGCGAAACCTTGCGGATCCTACAAAACTACCTGTCTAATCGCATCAACGAAATTGGTATGCTTTTGTTATTGCAGGGTCGACGCCGGGCATATCGACTTCACTTATGGAATGAATGAAGAGGTCTGGCAGCTAATCACATCGGTGGTGGACGACAAATTCTGAGCCGACTAAACTTAGAACATAATGAACGTAAATCACAATACGCGATAAATTAATGAAGGGATACAATATACACTCTCAACAAAGAAATATTAGATGCAAACTGATTAAGGAAACAATAAAGTCAAAGTCCAGGCTATATCACATCACATTTGCATGCATTGTTGTGTTGGTATACATCCTCATGTATGGCAATTTCTTTCAACTAGCAACATAAACATTTGCGTACATATACACACACACACAAGCACACACACACTCACACACACACATATATATAGATATATATATATAAATAAATAAA
>NW_014038704.1:0-2449 GCF_001186125.1 Sphaeroforma arctica JP610 | reverse complement strand
TATACATCCATATTTATATCTATATATATACTTATACATACATATATATATATATACCACTTTCATTACTTAGCACATTAAATACTTTGTAGCATATGCGGCACATTTGTCTGTGGTGATTCCAAGTGCTTATGAACCTTTTGATTTGTTCTTACCTTTCTCAAACGGAACGGTGCTGTACAATAATATATGCACATATATGGAACATCTTGGCTATTGACGTCTTCAATACTAGATGACGAGTACCATGAACAATGCATTTCATATTTCCACCTGACGTACTGAATATTTTTAGACTTGCCTCCCTCACATGCATTTTGCTTTTGTACTGAAATGTGACTTATTGTACAGAAAAGTGAAGATGCCAAAAGCCTTTGAATGTGCCGATAAAGAGCTCCTTGTGTTGGCCTAGTTTATAGGAGTATACTTCATTCCCTGAGACGTTATGGGTGAATCGAATCCCAGGTTTTGGAGAACAAGTAGATTCGCCACAGTCTTCCAAGTCGAGAAATGTGGATGCACTGTCCTGGATTGGGACTATATGGATTTGTCTTGAAGAAAGGGATAGAGGAGCATTCATATACCCTCGGAACCGATTTTATGTATAGGGAAGTAGTAAACCTATTCACGAAATATGTAATTGTTCACAGAGTGTGCGTATTCGCTAGTTAGGCATCGTTCTGCGGAGCTGTACGCAGCGCGTATCGAAAAGGCCAATGCCAGGGCCCTCGTCGGCGAACGGGCCTGTTGATGTATTAATCTACAATTTCAGCTCACATTAGGACAAATTATGACAATTTGACAATGAATAAGTACTAAATTCTCCAAACCTTTGTTTTGATAGCTTATTCTGTTTTTCATGTCAGTGTTCTCTTGTGTCGTGCGCCACTAACTAGGGCGTGGCATCGACACACGTGTCGACTACACTAGAGAACATCAGACCATGTTGAACAGTTGATTCGTAGTGGCTACATGCTTGTTACATTCCTTTTTTAGGTCATTGGTGTCTTGTCATCGATATTGCCGATCAACATTTGGCATAATCGTTTGAGATTTCTCCTCCGAGTATGATATTTGCTTGTACCTCGGTATACGGCCGGTCACGCCAGCACTGCGCTACAAAAAACTTCATGCGTAGTTCAAAGTTCGATATTCAAGCGGTCACATCCATTAAGTACACATCAAGGGTGTGGGAGAGACTCCCTTCTCATGGTTCGGTATCTTTCTCACTATGTATTCTCGGTCAATATAAAGGTGTCAATACTCCCTTTCTGGTATCTTGCACTAAAAGCAGCTGCTGTTTGCCCAAGCTATCACCGCGTGGGCCTTCCTGGCGATCGGGTTGCGTTGAAGCAATCATCGGAGCTGTACCACAGGATTTTTGAGCATCAACTTTGCGAGGTCTCACTTACTTGGCTACAGCAATTCGAAGACAGTTCAATGATCACCATATATCCCTCGTTTCAGCACGGTATCCTATCAACTTGGGCTCGTCGCTCAATTTCGACGCTGTTTTGATCGCTTGTGTTCAGTGACAATCCAACGATCATACTGATTAGCCTGGACTTGAGATACGATCTATCCGGTACAAAAAGACCACACCGCTCAGTGTAGTGCGCACTACGGTCGTGCCCTTTTGACCCAACACGGGTATACATTAATATAATTACAGTTCAAAGTTCTCGCTCAACGGTGGGGGCTGTGGCGGTTTACTCGAGAACACCTCTACATCCGGATCTTCCACGCGCGTGAACGTTATAATCACAGTATCGTTGAAGGCTCCAGGCAGTGCCTCGAAAGCTGGCAGTGGTAACTCGTCGACAAATTCGGTTATTTGTGCCAAACAAGGCACCTCTCGGTCAAGTTTTCGCTTCAGATGACTGTAAGAAGAAGGATTGTCCTGGTATTAGGCGACAGATGGCAAAATGTACACGTATACTACTGCTATATTCGCCGGTGGTTAATTCGAATATGCATAAATCGCACAAGCGTATATGCGAGGTACTTTGTTTCCTTCGAACATATACATACACATTGACAGACTCATCATACATGGCAATAAAATACGGCATATAATATGCAAACCACTAACCCGGTATGCTCTCTTAAACATCAGGTGTAGCAATTGGAATGCAGACAGCGGAAGCAGGAGAGGCACTGTTAACGTATATACACACAGAAAGATATGTATATATGTAAATACACATTTAAACATTTGCTTATACATGCATATAGAAACACAAACATACACAAACACAAAAATTGACAAAGACACAGATAGACAGACACACACATATATATAAATGCGTATATATATTTATAAATATATATATATATGTATATATATATAAAGATGTATATATGTATATATATACATATATACACAGCCACACACACACACACACATATATATATATATATATATATACTACAAATATATATATATACT
>NW_014038705.1:5669-10720 GCF_001186125.1 Sphaeroforma arctica JP610 | reverse complement strand
GAAACATATTTACCCCACACACACAAGTATCATTAAAACGATTAGGTCAAAGATTCCCAAATAGCGTATCTCGCTGTGTACAAACAAATATCAGTTCGTTCTTACCTGAGGGTATATAAGTGTATCGAGCTGGCGCTGATTCGGTGCCATCTTCGAAGTCAATTATTTGAATGTTGATTGGATGCCCCTCCAGGATATTAGGATTGTGATACTGGGGCATCTCTATCACACTGTAAGCGGTTTAGACACAAGTGTGAGTTAGCGACTGGGAAATAGCCACACAAACAGCAAACGACGCGCGAACTGAGCCGACTCGGAGAATCCTACCCAATCAAATAGAATCTTGCTCAATCAAAACAGAATCTTATTCAATCAAAATAGAGTGTGCATAACTGTTCGACGAATACGGTGCCAATGATTGGTTGCACACATGACTTACATGGCATACTGGTGATGGAACTGTATGATGCGCAAGGGTAGCACGCAAAACCCAAAGCCTGTGTTCGAATCGACAGTCCACTTCGCCTCGTCGTGCCTAACTGTGTTGGCCCCCACCTTCCCACTGATTTTGTCACCCAAAACCTCAAGCATAGCCGCATCTGATACGACCACCGTCGTCGTGGCTGTGTAGTAGATGCATCGTGTCGTTTTAGTTTAAATGATTCGTAGAACACATCGTCGACTGAACCAAGCAGTTGGTAGATGATATAGTATTAAAGAAACTATTTTTTTTTGTCGAAACATGTTATCCCCCCCACCCCCCCCTCTCTGATCTTGTCTCCAGAAGACCTCGAGCATAGCCGCAGCAATGCCTACAGTCGTCGTAGCTGCAGGCAATATTCATCGTATTGATGCTAAGAGCTCCTCCAAAATATAATCATAGGTTACATCGTGGCTACATGATGTCCTCCTCATATAACACATTCAATTGGAACGAGGTCAATTGACAAAGTAAAAGGTCGCCACCAAGGGCGTACGCTCGGTAATAACATTTTTGCGGGAAACTAATGGCAGGCTACAGGCACGTACCTTTCCGCACTTTCGAGCATAGCAGAATGACTTCATTTTGTCCATTGCAAGATCCGAACCCAGTGCTCAGTTTGTTAATCATCAGTTTAGCTGTGTTTGTAAGATCGAAGCATGTGATATTAGCACCCACTCGCCGTATACTTACTATACATCCACGGTTGGTAGAGTTGGGTCCCTCTCTCTTTGTTGTTGAAAGTTGCAAAGAATCGAGCACCCAAAAGTGGCACACCAGTCTCAGCAGTGACAGCAATTCGGGTGGGCAACAAACGTGGCAATAAGCGTTCCATGTGATTCTGCAAGTGTTGCTCCTTTGCGAGACATGTACAGCATCAATCAAAACACATACCATTGAAGATCGGGAAGGACACTACATAACCATAGAGTGTTTTATCTCCACTAGTGAACTGTAACTCAAACAGTAATCGACATGCGCGCTGGTCATCTTTGTTCCTCTTGGTATCGCTCTGCGGAAGAAAATGCGACAAGAAACGGTCACATGAGCGTCAGACCAACAGGTCAATCAATCGAAATAAAGAAACGCTGACCAAATATGGAGACTTCCTTCGACGAGGCACCGGACTACCTTGTTGCCGGTGTGCTTGCTCATCAATACAGTGAGATTGTCGAATACAGCCTTTCGCTGCGGCCCGAGCAAAGGCGCCTCGCTGGTTCCTCCGAGTTCGTGATAATGCGGCAGTACTTCCATTTTCTCATTCGTTGTCTGCGGAGTAAAGAAACGCTAAGGTCAATAAACTAGCAGATCTGTGGTTGGAAGATGCATTAATGTCTGCTAGCAATATGGCACACTATTCCAGATGACACGCAGAGTATCCCTAGACTGTGCAGATACATATACAAGGATCGCTGAGTATCTCTAGATTGCGCAGATACATGTACATAGGATCGTTTAGTATCTCTAGATTGCGTAGATACATGTACATAGAACCGTTTAGTATCTCTAGATTGCGCAGATACATATACATTGAATGGTTTGGCTGCATATATACACGGCAAGTACATATACATATGTATTTCTTGATTGTGTATGTACATAGCAAATACCTTCGTCACGATCCGGACAGTCACCATAGCCCCAACTGCCACCAAGTGTGAGTACGCAGGATTGAGCGTAACCTCCGGAAATCCTTTCTCGGCCGATAAAGGCCTTTCCCTTTGCTCGCTTTTATATCTGGAGTATACAGAGCAGGAAATAGAGCAAAGCAGTTAGTATATGTTGCCCACAAAATACGTCACGTGTAAAAGAGTTGTACTCGGTTGGATCTGTAGCGCCATCAGCTTTCTATGTCATACAAAGTCGGTGTCCCGTTCTCGTATCCGGAATACAGAAACCGCGATAGGAGATTCTCAAAAGGGCAGGTATGTAAGTGCTCAAACGACAATGCTCTTTGTTGACACCTACGACGAGGCATAAGCACGGATGTGAAGCCATGTACAGACACAGGCGAAAAGACAACTCTGAATCGGTCGAACTGCATCCGAATTTGACTCAATACCAACTGGCTAGGTCCAACCCTTACGATATGGGGGAAGAAAAAAAACAACCGGAGCACTCGCGGCCAAATTGCGTACCTAAACCTTCCGAACTGAGAAGGTGTATTGGTTATGGCCAGCAAGTCGTCGACGATATTGATCTCAGCCCCCTGCTCGATGAGTTCTGGCGGTAGCATAGACTGCGGTATAAGGACCTTGCTTGACTTGGGCTCGGGCGCCGGCGTATCCTTCTCCAGTAATGCCTCCAATTGGCGCATGTTCTGGCCCTTGTGACCGACATTTCCGGCATTAAAAGCCATCACATCAGAGCTGTGTGAATAAGGAATGTCAGGACAATCAGTCACGCGTTATAGACTGTGAGGTGTTGTATGAATGACTAGGCTAACGCTACATTGCGCACGTCTGCGTCCATATCTATTCTTAGTAGTGGCAGCGACTTCGATGGGAGTACCGCAAAAAGAGCTAGTTCAAACATGTTCTATTTGGTAGCCTCAACAGAGGGGCGGATGAGAAAGATAGATTAACTGGCACATGTGAGGGACATGGAGGCCCCGGGTATACGCGTGATGCAAACACTTGTGCGCTGTTAAAATAAAAAAACTGACTGTCCACTTACTTCAGTTGGCCCATTCCCGCAGTGCTGTTGTCTAAGAACACACCGCTGCCTGGAGGTGCCAGGCGAGACTCCAAACTTGTCGACGACTCACGCTGCCCCGTAGCAAAGGCGGTGTTATTGCCATGGTTACTGAAGCTCGCGTGAGGGCTGGCGGCATTGAAATCGTATCCGAACTTCATGTTGTGCATATTCAAATCCATCCGCTGAGTCGACAATTGCTGACTGTGAGGGATAGTTTTTAAGTGAGTGGTGCGATCCAGAGTCAGTTAAAATGCGTTGATAATGTGGTGAAGATATGTGAGTTTTAGCGCAAAAGCTATGGAGGCCTCAAAAGAGCTGGATGTTTTGCATCATTTTTTTTTCATTTCGTATGATCATATATAGGTCCATACGATAAGTCGGCAACTACTGGATGAGAGTCACAGTTTTGAGTTATGCGATTGAGAGTCATTCAAAATGAGTCATTATAAATCCGCTAACAGCTCCGTATGTTATAACGAGTGCCGGGTGTTTCGGGATCGAATCCGACCGAATCTCCTGTTGTTTATATGCAGGTCCAGTCAGCGGAGTTGGCAATTGTTGACTGTGCAGGGCAACGGTGCAGCCGATTGGTACAGGTGATGCGATAGAAATGTAGTTTCGACAGGTTTTATCAATATCAACCTTGATATTGTGGTGAAACGTGTAAACCTTCTAGTTACATAGTTTAGTCCAAGAGAAGTTCGTACTGGCGTCGACGATCTGTTCTATAGTGAAAACTCTTCATCATAATACATATGCGTGCACAGCTTAAGATACGGTACTCACTTGTAGCTGGATGCACCAAGGTTAGCTCCAAAGTTATCTGCATTCATTGGCGAACCCATTGCCATGTGTGGGGAGATCTGCGCACTCATTTGACTCCTTTGGCGAGCAATCTACGGGAGAAAAATGTAAAGTGAAGTAACCGACCCGTTAACACCATGCTAGACATAGCAATGATGTTTGCATATGTTACTTTACTTCCACGGAACAGTGACTCGCTAGTTTAGTTGGTGTACGCTGTAAGAGCTAAAGCAAGGCCCACATTCACACACGTGACGTTGGACAAACTACTCAGTGAATGAAATTTGCAATACCCCACCAAAGTGAAAATCAGCAGAGTCAGATTCAGACTATGTAGGTACACTACACCACACGCACAAACTTTTACATCAATAAATTCAATTTTTTTAGCACGCGCAGTCAGACAGAAGTCCTAGAACTGACATTCATCTATAGATTCGCTCCCAAATGAAAATAGGCACACGAATATCCAAATATTACAATCGACAACACACACATCTATATATTTAAATATACAAATACATCAATGTACTGGAATATACACACACTCGTAATAATTGGAACAAAACTCCGAGGATATAGAAATACTCAAGCAAAGAATAAAAGCCGTGAATTCGTTAGAATTACTACACAATGAATGAACATCGAATCTGGTTTGGGCTGAAAATGACAGAATTACAAGCAAATAGTTGATCACAATATCCATCTACACATTGTTACTTATCATAGGTTTCTATAACAAACTTGCACATTCACATACACATACATACACATACACGTTCACATATATATATATATGTATATATATAAGATATCAATATATATACATAATATATATATATATATTCATATATATATATATATCTATATATATATATTTATATATATAATATAATATATATCAATATATCAATACATATACATTATAAATATATATATATATGTGTGTGTATATAATTTAAATATATACCTATATATATATATGGGTATATATGTATATATGTGCGTGTGCGTGGGGAGGAGGGGGGTCGGTATGTTTGTATGGGTGTGTGGGTGTGCGTATATATAT
>NW_014038705.1:0-2196 GCF_001186125.1 Sphaeroforma arctica JP610 | reverse complement strand
CTGTATGTATATGTTTATTTATATGCATATATATATATATATATAAATGTTTCTGTACATACTTCTGTATACAAATATATATATATATTTGTATTTGTATTTGTATTTATATTGTATGTGTGTATTTGCCTATACATATGTATATACATATATATATATATATGTTTTATGTATATATATATATATGTATATTTATATATTTATATAATGGAAATTTGCAAAGACATTGTAAGCAAGCCTGCATTTGATTGGTCCATAGTTACGACCAGGCTGCTGCCCCTGCGTCTTGGATGCAGTTGTTGACTATTGTAGGTGCAGGTGGTAACCTGAGATGCAGTAGTTGACTATTGTAGGTGCAGGTGGTAACCTGAGATGCAGTAGTTGACTATTGTAGGTGTAGGTGGTAACCTGAGATGCAGTAGTTGACTATTGTAGGTGCAGGTGGTAACCAGAGATGCAGTGGTTGACTATTGTAGGTGCAGGTGGTAACCTGAGATGCAGTAGTTGACTATTGCGTGTGCAGGTGGTAACAAGTCGTATTTGTTTGTATATGTGCTTACTCGCGACTGAGTATTTCTTCAGCTCTTTATTTCCGCCAGCTCCGAGTTCGGTTGAACCGAGAATTTTTCGAGAACGGCATCATGGATGGTGAAGTATAGGTGAAGTATAAAACAAGTTTTTTTTACATACTTCTAGTCATAAATAAGCGTATTGTAAGGCTGGACGTATGTCAGGCCATGCCAGCAGATGACTCCTTTGAGGTCCCCTTCGAAGCCAGTGAGCAAGCGCCCTATCTGTTGATGCAGTATCTTAAAGCGATTCGACTAGTCAAGTGGCAGCAAATCATTGCAACACACAACTAGTTGGCAGTATGTAGGCCCAGGCAACGATGCACGATTCCGCTGATACCGCATACTTACATACTTTGAAAGTAGCTCGCCATTCTCGTTTCATAAGTATACATCGTATAGCTATTCGCGTTGTGCCCATTGGCATCGTACTGATGTACTATGGACAATAAAGCTCAGATAAATAACTATGCTACCTCATACCTTGCACTTGCATGATCCCCCGACGGCTATGTCGTGCTAGTCAATTGACAGCTCACCTATTATCCTCCTGACGTCGACAAGATAAATAGTCATCGCATAAGTATTCCTTATCCACAGCATACTTGCTACCTCAAAAAAGTAATACGTTGAATATAAATGCGCCGAGCTGCTACCTTGAAGGTGTCTCGACACCCCCATCGGGCTCAAACCCCCTATCCTTGAGAAGCTTAACTATTCCTTCGTGATCGTACTTACTCAGCTGTATGCGTTCGACAGCGCGATTCTTGTTGTAGGTCTCCCTCGATGTGTAGAACTTTATCACCGGCACCTCGTGCTTGAGGAAGAACACGGTCACCCGAGAGTACTGATTCTGTGTTTCATACACAAATTTCTGGAAATGTACCAAGATTAGATGGAGATGAGCTTGATGACAAGCGCTTAATATGGATAAGCTGATTGGACCGTGGATACCAGTGATCAGGGATTCACTACCGAAAGAATTAAGCAACCTTGATCCCACGATACCATTTCTAAATGAGAGTTGGAAAAAAGGTTAAGATATCCATACCCTTAGCGAGCGCGACCCCTTCCTACTAAGCTTTTACGAGAATTTAAAACAGTGAGGGGCAAATAGAGTACAATAGGGTGCAGGAAGTATTGTGTATACTCCAATACCAGACCCCACATGAATGCGAGTGTGATTGAACCAGCAAGCTAAAATGGTATCGGATTTGCTCCAGGTTTACGAGCATTGCTAGAGATGATACTCCTTTCAATCTCCATAGTGGCACGCAATGCAGAACAGGTGTATACATAGCAGACATTCCAAGCTTGCAGTGAGCTTGCAGTGTACAGTGTGTGGTATACAGATACACTAATAGTATTCTTTTCAACAAATAAAAATAAAAATGTACAGTTATTATTGACTTATTGACTAAAACTCGGCAAGAACTTCTCAATATAATAGCGCGAGTTTTATAGATACCAACGCAAGATAATGAAGACATTCTATTTGTTGAAAGTTCTGGTCTCGAATACAAAACACTAATTGATTTGCGACATCGTCTTGTATGCATTTCGCTGCATATCATCAACATAATTCGATGTACACACTCTTTAACAAACAGCGACAGCGTGTAGTACT
>NW_014038706.1:5792-10720 GCF_001186125.1 Sphaeroforma arctica JP610 | reverse complement strand
GTGTGTGTGTGTGTGTGTGTGTGTGTGTGTGTGTGTGTGTGTGTGTGTGTGTGTGTATGTGTGTGTATAAATGCAACCTCACTGGTTTTCCGATCTGTGCTTGTTGCTCAAGCTGAATAGCACAGTTTCGATTGCTGGAATATTAGCAAATGATGATCTTCCGTATTGTTTTTGCTTGTACACAGATTGTCGGATATCGAGATGCATATTGGAAAATCTTTGGGATCTTCAGTATACTAGTACCTGTTCAACGAACATTGCGAGCAACATTACCATGTATCTGCACCCTTTATGTCTTTATTCCCATGAATTCAGATACATGTATGTAAATTATCTAATATCAAGACGTATAAGCTTCTGTCCCACCTGTGAGTGTATCAGCGATGGTATCCTTGGTCTCCGGTAGCAGCAGCAGCACATCGGAAATAAGGTCCACAACTTTTCCTTTGGTGTATGTAATCCATACACCGGGTGATGTATAAGCCATTGTACTGAATCCTTTAAAGTTAGATAGCTACACTTTGTTATAAGTTCATATTTAAGTGCTTTTTTCACGTCGCCCGAGCGGTTAGTGACCAAGTAACGAACGGAGACTTTGTCCCTTTTGAGCGTAATGGCACGAAGGTATATATATATTGCATTTAAACTATGAAAACTCAAAACTGGCGACACATCAAATTTAAACATGATAAAGCTCTCAAAATGCCACAGGTATCTGAGGCTTGTTTTTATTTAAATATGTATACTGTTTTTTATTATTATTAATATTTACATACAAGTATGATACAGATGTGTACAATTTTGTATATATATAAAAACTTCTGAAGCATCAAGTTGGACACTGGTGACTGATGCCGGGCCGACATAGCTATTATCATTTATCCGGCCGGCCTTAAGGAGTCCGAGTCGATGGGGCCCGTGATAGTTGAGAGGACATTTCTTAATGCTGATAAAATCCGACTGGTCATGTTTTATTTCTTATTAAAATCGAAGAAATTGGGGCTTTTAGTGAGGGTTGATGGATCCAATCTGCCATTCAAACGATAACTTGGGCTATTTAAACCGGTCACGATTTCGCTACACGAACTTACCACCGCTCAAGGCTATTATGCGTCTTTAGTCCTTCCTGCTTTAAAGAATTCTTTAGCTGAGTTATCACACTTCGGATACACACCAGTCAAGACGGCATCTCAGCTGGGAGCTTCGTGATCCTGTTCGTGATCTTGGCACGCCGTCTCAAACTGCATGGTTCTGTTCCATTCGAAGGTCATCAGAATACTTGAGCTTGCCGTGATCTTGACATAGTCGATCGAATGTTCTCTTCTCAAGGTAACCGCTTATTAGGCTTACCATGTTCTAAACGAAAGTGCTATTTGTTTTATATATATTAAATTTGGTTTTGTGTTTTATTACCGAAGTAAATTCCTTCAAGATTCAAATGAACTCCTTGAAATCTTCTCAGATGTCGTGCGACGTGTCGAAATACATTCATGAGCATTCTGCAAGTGCATCTGTCGATCGGCATATAAACCGCTCGATAACCTTTCGAAATTGAGTAGCCATTCTATCTCTGGTTTCTTGTTAGTGGTGTGTTATCGGATTTTAAATAGTTGGACACTCATATGGTAGACAATGTCCTGATTTGTCTTCTGTTTTGCTTATTGTGCGAATCATTGGCCCTATGCATCGTCCATTCAAAACGGTGAGAATATGCTGAACTGAAGGTGATATTTCCCATAGTAGTCTGTCTCTTGGCCACTGTTGTTCTTTAGAAGCTTGTAGTTCTTCACATGTCAGTTTTAAATTTCGCTGTGTAGTCGAGCAAATCTTTTGGATTTATAACTAAACAATTATTTATGTCCAGCCGTATTAAAATGGGAGAGAGCCTATTTATATCTGTGACAAAAATCTATTTTTGCTCCACGACCAATATGCAGATTTTCTGACGGGTCTTTTTAGATCGCATTTGTTTTTTCCTTCAAGGAATTGGTTGTGTTCATTCTTTACTTTGTTCTGTTTTGGCATCGAGTACATACTGCCTGAATTAAAAGGGTAGTTAAGCAAGCTGCTTCACGTTCCGTTTAAACCCTTTCTCAATGTCCCAAGCAGTGTCGACACCTTCGTTCGGCATTTACGTTTATCCATTGCTGCTTCCCAATCTAAAGATTTAGAAACAAAGTGTTGCAACTTATGTTTGCGGAGCCGGGATCAAGCTGATTCAAGTAAAACTTTAAAGTTCCAAACGATTACTTTGCTTGGACTTTTTTAATTCCCAGACAGTTTCGGGTCCAAAAGAGCAACTTATCACAATGATGCTGAAAAAGTCGAAACTGCAACCGTGTGCTTGTAATATTGGTTGAGCGCTATAAAACTAGGATTCAATTTCAGCCATCATGTACAAATCGTATGCTCCGGAATTGGAGGTTCAAAATGATGGCACATTATCGGCACTCATATTTATCGTACGGCTTTCAAATTGGAATTTCACAAGTTGCTGTAAATTTAATACAACTGGGCATTTTTATACGCAGGATTTATTTGGTTGTTCGCATATAAATACAAGTGAATTAACAGTTGAATATATGTAGTTGTCGGGACCCATATGGTCAGTTCTTGTGTGTCAATATAAAAGGACTCATACATGAGTTTGGAATACAAACCATAGTGTCGACTGTGTGTGTACATACACCATATCACAGAGCTATTCGCACGTTAATCAATACGTATACTTTTAATATCATTTAAGATATTCCTACAATGAAAAGCCTTTGTAGTTTATTGACATACTGAAATAAGGAATATAACACAGCAGACACCAATATATTTGAAAATTCATTGCCCTCCAACCACCGAAACCATCGAGCCGCCACTGCCTCTCGCACAGCCAGATGACCACACACATATACCTGCAAATACCATTTGTTGAAATATGGCTTTATCGTCTTCACTTAGTAAAGGTTATTCCCGAAGAAAATAAGGATTATATGCACAATGGAGACGTTTGACTCTGTGTTGGTCGGCTATAGATTATATATCCGGACATAACTATTAATGCATCTTTGTAATTAAATATCCCTTGTTTGACTGCCGTTGTCATCGAGGTCGGTTTGGGACGTCTGGTTCGTCGTACAAAATCAACAGTATGGCTTAGTTGATCAGACATAGCCTTCTACATATCACAAGGTCATATCCTAGCCCAAATATGCGCTTTACAAACACATGAGTTCGACTAGACCACAGGCTGCTGATGAGCGGATCGGACGTGCTCGCACTCGAAAGTATACACCACCACCTCCGAGGTATACTTTATATCCTACTACGGACTATGTATGGAATAGTTACGTGATAATCCCGAGGTGATCGACATCACACGGGTGTGGCAGGAGTTTAAATTAATTTTTTTAAATATAATGCAGGTTCTAACATCGCACTTTGACGAGAGAAGGAGAGCTGAGACGGACTCTGAGATATTTTCAAATACAATTTTTACGATTTATATATTTACATAGACGCCAAAAGAAATTACTATTGAAGCCTAAAATGGCAAGTGAATCAGAAATTCCATGCCTAACGACGTTCCTAGTATAACAACAGTCGAACCTCAGCCCTCAGTTTGTATCTAGATACTACACCACACTATTACCGGGCACAAGGGTGAACAACCTTCTGGTTACCTTCAAGCCACTGAGTGGAACGGTACGAACCACCAGGCACTCTGTCACATTCAGGTTTACATACACCTACAGCGTATGCGGGCGCGAGGGGAGGTTGACAAACTGAACCCTACTGCGAAACTATCGAGTATAGGGATATCATAAAACAAGGAATATCATGTCTGTACTGTCTATTATTAAGAAGGCTATGTCTGTACAAGACCTGGAGAATGAGTTTTATTAACCAGTTTATTTAACCAGCAGGAGTACTGCGTCCAGGTGTCGCTGCGAGGTAGTCCTACTACACTTCTCTTGTCCGCTACTTCAGACCGTGGTATCAAAGACCGGCTCCACCAACACGGATACAAGCACACCCAGGGCAGCGTTCAATATTTATACAGTATCGGTTGGTACTGCTTTATATGCGTGTGTGTATCTCCCTTATCTCTACTTGCATTACAGATCGGGTCGTGGAGTTTTCTTGGGTGGTGGGTAGTGTCGGGGTGCCTTGACGTCGAATGAGGCCGATACACTGCCGATGCCGTTGGCATCCGGGGGTCCCAACTGCGAGTCTGTGAATAAACGTAGGAGAGAGAAAACATATTAGTCTAAAGGGATAGTGGGTATGAGTATATATTTAAGGCTGGTGTTAGGTGGGTAGGGTTAGGTAGGTAGGGGTTCTTTAGTGTTTCCATCGACTACCACTGAAAGGGTGTGACGGCCGGGATATGAGATGCATGAATAGATCGATGTATCCATGCTCAAGTATATCAAAATACACACGCATACACACATACACATGTATACGCATATATAGCGTGATAACAAACCCACTCCGCTGTAAACACTCGCGAGAAAACGTGACCTCGAATCAAACAAAAGGCCTACTTTGTGCTTTTTGTGCCTTGAATATACATATGCATATACATATACTTCCATATATATACATATAGCTACACACACATATATATATATATATATATATATATATATGTATATATATATATACATATTTATATATGTATACACATATACATGTATATATTTACATATGTGTATATACAAACACATAGACGCACACACACACATATATATGAGTGTGTGTATATGTATGTATATATGTATAAACGTAAGTACATACAAACTTACATGAATAAATACATACATATATACATACATACATAAACATACATACATACATACATACATACATATATATATATATACATATACATATCCATATACATATACGTATATATATATTTATACATATAC
>NW_014038706.1:0-3916 GCF_001186125.1 Sphaeroforma arctica JP610 | reverse complement strand
GCAGCATATATATATATACACACGTGCCACATACCGAATTGAACAATATCACGGCTCATAACGCGGCCATTCGATGCTACCAACGGGTTGTCATCGGCATCCAAAACATCCTGTAAGTGGTGATAATAGACATGATGGTCACCACGGATAGATACACATATCTGTATACATAAGGCATACATATATAAGAATACAAAAGATATATATATATATATATACATAAGATATACATATATCTGTGCACATAAGATATACATATATATGTATACAAAGTTGTGCATACATAATGTATGTATACAGAAGATATAAATATATATGTATGTATAAATAATGCATATATCTGTATACATAAGAATATATATATATATATATATATATATATATATACAGTTGTTATACATATATCTGTTTACTTACGTTGCCACTTGCGGGTATATATGTCCGGCGCAAATGCACGTGGAGTAGACCTATGTATGAGAGTGTGTAGACCTATGTATGAGAGTGTTTTGTGTACGTCAACGGTATACGCTAACACTCCTGGTCTATATCATTCGCAACTCGAGCGTACAGACACCTCTACTAAAACACATGCTTAGGCATAATTAAACTACTTGCACGATTATAATATTACACCTAAACTAGATTCAAGTCAAAAAAATGGGCACACATACAGCTCTTATCACACATAGACGAGAGCACACATCTGCGATCGCTGCAGTATGCAATCAAACGGACACACACATACGGACATGGCGAGTAGAACGACCGAATCTCCCACGCCGAAGTGTATTTTTTATCCCGCAAGTATATGTGAATGATGGATCTTTAAAGTCTCCATTCAATAAACCATTTAAGTCAAGGTAGTATATTGTGCAGGTCCACGTACCTGTTGTTACCTTCCAGTCTAGCTATACGCTTCAAGTCGAAGTAAATGATAAGGTAGGGTATATTGTGCAAGTCTACGTGACTTATTCCCTTCAATTCGAGCTATACACTCCAAGTGTAAGCAACAAATAAGGTAGAGTATATCCCGCAAGGTTATGTGAATGATGGATCTTCAAAGCCTAACTATACCCCTCAAGTCTAACGATACCCTTCAAGTCTAGATATACCCTTCGAGTCTAAGTGAATGCTAAGGTAGAGTATATTGTGCAAGTCTACGTGACTGTTATTCCCTTCATGTCTAAGTAAATGCTAAGGCAAGGTCGCCTGAATGGCACAATCCTGGGCAACGCACACGCTCGGGATCGGCAGCACAGAGACAAGCCCTTCAAATCAGAAGAGAAGTAGCGCCATATAACACGACTGAAGTGTACGTACGCATGCGTCTAATGCTAAGGCCCAGACACTAGTCTGATGGCTATAGCAGTGGATACGGTTACCAGTGACTGACACAGTTTGACAAACGTATTGAGCGCACATAATGGATGTACACGTGGCAGGTTACTTACCATATTGCTGAAATCGGCTTCTCCAATGCCGACAATCACAATCTGCGGCAGCAAGCACGTGTGAACGGACGAGAGAACGGGGAGATGTCAGTGCACAGAATGACCCTCAGAGCAGATATATGATGATGTATGTATATATGTATGTATGTATGTATGTATGTATGTATGTATGTATGTATGTATGCATGTATGTATGTATGTATGGATGTATGTAAGTATGTATGCTATTACACACCAACACTTGATGTGATGCCGATACATAACACCAGATGTATAGTACTGTCATCACGCATGTATGCCCTACGAACTAACCACATACACGTGGTTCGCAAAACGAAACAACCAAATTCAAAGCCAATCCCAAAGCGAAACCCGAAGCCAATCCCAAAGCCAAACTCAAAATAAAATACAAAGCCTAACCCAAAATCCAAGCCAAAGTTAATCCCAAAATGAAACCCAAACCCAAACCCAAAACTGAATTCAGCCAAAGACAAAGAGCATACCGACAAGGGCAAGTCGGAGGCCTGTACTATTTTGTCTACCGTCGTTTGCATATCTGTGGTGGCGTGAAACGTATCACAGTCAGCAGACAGAACACTCACCAGTACGTGTTTCGTGAGATGAGCATCGTAGTAAAACATAAGCAAGCATTAACGGTACACACAGAGAAACATACCATCGTACTTGAACAAGGTACGTACACCCCCAGCACATATCTCGTGGGGTGAGCATAGTAGTAACACATACACGCATTAACAGCACACGCAGTGATACATACCATCGTACTTGCACCACTCATCGTGTGTGTAATTGGTACGGCTGTACGGGAAAAGACACGTACGTACACACTGAGCACCGACGGGTCTAGACACCGAACTGGGACTATCTGAATGTGTATGCATCTCTATGCTTATACGCCCTTATACATAACATCGACATCACGTACAAACATGCAAGGTGTGCAGGGTTAGCGTATCTGTGTGTAGGTACCAGGATACTAAGTCTCAGTGAACGTTTGTACTCGGATAAGGCCCACACACTCGTTGCGAAGTAAACAACCACCCACACTCCCACCCACGTACCTTGGATGACGCCATCTGTTAGAATCAGCAGGATGGTGTACTTCTGCTCCTTCGCCGTGCATCCCTTGCTGTAGTCGATGGCTTTATCTACAATCTATTTATAGAACCGTGACGCCGGCAGTTTGAGAGTCAGTGTAACTCAGTACGCGTTACGTATGAATTTGGATCCACACAGTGAAGGTGAGGGTTTGCCACTTTTAACGCCTTTTCTGCATGATATATTCCATGCTCGTGTGTTGGATACTATCAGGTACTGTGCGACCCCCCCCCCCCACCACACACACAAAAGAACACGTGACGGGTGCTACAGCATCCGGTTCGGATACAAACTTCATCCACAGTGCTGGTACACGAGCTCACACACATCCACTGCGGATACAAACTTCATCCACACACATCCACACTATCCACACAACCACTGCGGCAGATGCGTGAGTGCGTTCTAAGGTGCAGAGGACCATACGCTCTACTGTCAACCAATACCCAAACATATGGCGATCACATCGTTGGTAAGCTTTTCGATTACCATGACTCCAATACGCATACACACAGCGTTTTGTCTGCCGGTACGAATACATATGGCGATCACATCTTTGGCAAGCACTTCGATTGCCAACACCTCAATACAACTCAATACCTATGCACATTGTGTTTCTGCTCCTGCTACCGCGACAGCCTTGCCAACAATTCAATATATATATATATATATATATATATATGAATATGTACACACACTGTTACGTATACACACAGTGTTACTGCTTCTGCTCACGCGACAGCCTACCTCTGCAAAGTGGGTTGGCCCAAAGAACTGCACCCCGTGTGCTGTTTGCGCGTAGTGGTCCACCACTCTCTCGATGGTGTGTATCTCTGGCTGATCTTCGTTCCAATTAAGTGGGAAACAGTGCGATATTTCTCCATCTGGGGGCAACCGTGCACCAAAGCCGTAGGCAGGGAACTTGTTGTCTGAGTCATAACAGGCCAGCACTTGTCCTATGGCGGTCATGGCGCACACATACTGTATACAGGGGGGGGACAGGAATGGGAATGAGATTGGGAATGGAGATGGGTGCGAGAGCAGGGAGTGATGAATTGGTAAGTTAAGATTGGCTTGCCGAAGAAAATGGCAATTATATATATATATATATATATATATATACGCACACACACACACTCACACTCACACTCACACGCGCGCGCACGCACGCACACACACTCACACTCACACTCACATATACACCAACACATACACACTCACATATATACATACATACATATATACATACATACAAATATATATATACATACACACCTACATACATACATACATACAGACTTATATATATACATACATACATACAGACATACATACATACATACATA
>NW_014038707.1:7853-10739 GCF_001186125.1 Sphaeroforma arctica JP610 | reverse complement strand
ACTCCCATTCCTTAAAGATTCCCAAAGTGTCATTTTCAGGTGTCAGATTGGTGTCGCTCCTATATTATGTACAATTCTAATTTCAGTGGAAAAACCAATCTATAGTTGGAAAACCACCCAATTGTCCACAGTAGAGTCCCATACTCTACTGAGTACTGTCACATGTTCAGAATCTTGAATTTCTCAGTTCTTGTTCATGTTCAATTCGTTAAACGTATTCCAGTATAAGTATAAACGATCATACGTTAATACGTTTATAATATACGTTAACTGTGCAACTACTATTAAGAACCCGCTATTTTTACAAAGCAAGCTTTATAATTGCAGGATAATGTCGATCTGTATATAGGGGACTATACAGAGGGGAAGATGTAATTTCCTTTGTGCGTGTCCAATGATCTATATGGTGCTTCGTTTAGTGACTATATGTACTACTTTTAAGCACAACGTGGTAGATTGCGGCAATACTTACATAGCCGATGTAACAAGAGGGTACTGTAGTGCGTCCACAGACAATGTTATTCACAATAACGAATTCTATGGAGCGATGACGAGAAGAGTTGCATTAAGATTTGTGACATCGTCGCCTGCAAAGTTGCATGCAAGATTCACATGCTATCTATGGTGTGAATTAGAGAGGCATCTAATCTATGTTTGTACGCCACGCAAAAAGCAAAGCGGACTGCTTGCTTTTTTCCCCAGCAGTGGGCAGCAGACGGTATGTCTATTGGTAGAGAGAGAATCAACATTAAAATAAATATGAAAGAATGCCTTAATGATAGTGCTATCAATTCTCTGCATGGTAGAGTCATCTCACTATCTGAAATTGACCTTGCAAACCACGAGATGCAAGTGGTACGTGGCTTGGTTAGTTTCAAAGCACCAATAACATACTGGTACTTGAATAAGCCAACTAGTGTAGCCCCTGACGTCCAATTCAAGGCACCAAGTAATGTGGCTGTAGCTTCTGGTGATAACGTAGACATCAACTGGCTAGGATAGATAATTCGATCAAGAGTAATATACCTCACACACACACACATAGTATATATCCTTTATTAACAATATGTCTGTAAATTAAATATTCCTTGTCAAAATATACATGAAAATTTCAGTCAATCTCATATGTGTTAATGCCTAGGACGATATCAACTAATTCCACGATCTTTATGTTTGGTGGTCTCAATGTTGGCTTCTCGATAAGCCAAAAAGATACTCATATCGGCATCTGTAGGCGATAGTTGAAGAGCCTTTCTATCCATCCCTATATGAAAAGGGATTAAATTGTGATCGCACGTGAGTATACGCCAATTACTACTTCCTACGTAGTCTTATGCAAGCTCTATGAAAGGTTGATTTGCGTTGACCTTCACACCATAAGAGCGCTTGATCCATGTATTTTGGCCGTCCGTAGAACCGACTGAACATATTCAAATGATTGAAATTTAGATGACTATAAAGTAAACACTTTATATATAAATATATCATAAAACTATACAGAACCGATGAAGCTAACCGGTGCAGCGCTTCACTAGTAATGAAGAGATACCCAGTTCGACTCTGGGCATTGGCTTTTTGTTCTTAATTTTTTTCATGCAAGCTGGTGATTCTGAACGTATATGCAGTGATTCGAGATTGTTTTCTCGATTTTAATATCTTTGTGCACTTAAAAAAAAAGGTCATTGTTACTTCAATAGGGTAACATCATATGCCTACATGTGAACGTGTGGCTTTGTGTTTGGACTTCCTCCTGGTGTGCCATTACAATTACGGACCTTTTCTTGATGCTCTAGTGAAATGTACGATAAGTGTAAATAAATATATACTCTGCGCAATGTAACAGCGCGATCACTGGGTTTGACCCGAACGGCTGGACGCGGAGATTTTCTAATTTGCAGATTACGTACGTAAATATACACATTTTTGAATGTTAGAACTATCACGCACTGGCGAAAGCTACTGGTCTCAAATGTATACACTGATATGTATAACCTTCTGATTTTATGTGCGGTTTGGGTGAAAACACTTATCAAAGAATTGTCCACCAATATCGCAAACTTTGACAATCAAGTTATATTATTAAGCTATATTAGTTTTAAAATAACTTATTTTCATATTCCTTTGAAGCTAACCGGTGCAGCGCTTCACTTGTAATGAAGAGATACCCAGTTCGACTCTGGGCAAGGGCTCTTTTTATATAGTTTGGTCAAATTCTGTACCACAATTATACTCTGATCATTTTAGTTCACCTCCTACACTTTCTGCTAGCAGCGTTTTCTCAACATCTACGTTTACTATGTTCGTACAACGGTACCGAGTCTTACAATACAAAAGGTGAGCGCTGGCGCTGGCACTGGCGCTGGCACCGGCGCTTAAAAAGTGAAGTTGCACAATGTCAGTTTTGTGCTTCCAGAGATATCTTTTACAAACAAGGTCTCCTCCACATATTAATGTGTTTTATCTGTGTTGTCCGGAATATGGGTCTTGCAATTGTATCACTGTACACTGAAATTGATGTGAACAATATGATGAGAGGCCTCTTTCCAATACTCCCGATACCGCTCACACTTTCACCTCTCTACTCTTTAGCTGGTCAACAATATTTCAAGACGCTCTGGATGACTGTCTGTCAGCTATTTTCCGTTTGACAATGTCATGTGATAATTGACACGTCGAACTCTCGTTTCCAATTCTTACCAGTACAGTATTATTGATCAAGCATGTAGATTGAATGCCACCTTTATAGTGTTCGAAATACATCTTTCACAAACTACTATAAGTTGGGCCGCTCCAGCGTTTTACTAACTATACTATTATATATATATCAATATATAATATTTACATTTGTCAAGAAAAAACCCCCCCTTCAAAAAAGGAAACAAAAAT
>NW_014038707.1:1410-3910 GCF_001186125.1 Sphaeroforma arctica JP610 | reverse complement strand
GCAACAAATGAACGAGTAAATTCATAGCCTTCTGAAAATTAAACAGTAAATTGCGTAAAACACCCGGTATTTTGAAGCATCAAAGTCAAATTTCGGTCAATATTCTACATATAAGTCTTGGAATGGTTGGAGTTGACTCATGCTTTTAAACGGTTTGTGAATAAAGAATCATGACACAGCCGCATTCGATACGCACGCTAGTATCGTTAGTGATAGCAATCATACTCCTCATAGTAGTCTCACCAAGTTCAGCTACGCCCCATCGCAGGCAAGATATCAGCGACGCAGTCACAGATATTGTTTCAGACCCAACTAACACAGCAGGCGTCGAAGTTACAGAAGTTGTAGATACGAACACAGATGCACTTGATTCAGAACCAGCTGGGGTATCAGTAACGGAATTTGCTACAGATAGCGTTCTAGAGACAGACACAGACAGTGACCTTGAAAACGTCAGTGACACAGGGAGTGAAGGCACAGAGAGTGATGTTGTAAGAATAGAAGTCGCTGAAAGCAATGGCGCATCTGAGAGTACTGAAAGCGATTACTTAGCGGAATCAGATCGCCCCCTGCGGTTTGCAGTAGTTGCGCACTCGAGTTGTGAATGGGATGAGAGCTGGTGTGAGTATGAGCGGGCCATGGAAAGGTCAGCTGAGACGTTCGATGTTACGCTCGACTTTTATTCGCCGGCAAACTCGACAGATTTCACCTCCCTGGGTGTATTCCTCGATGAAGCAATTGATAGCAATCCTGACGGTATCGCGCTGACTATTTCCAATGAGACACAAGTATTGGAGGGCCTGACCAGGGCCAAGGAGGCAGGTATCTCAGTCATGGCTTTTGAATCGGGTCCTGAGCTTGCATACAGCCCAGTGCTCAAGGGGCTTTATTTGGGACGGTTTGGGATGTACGACTATCGCACTGGCTTGTTATTGGGGCAAGTGTTAGCAGGAGAAGCGGAACTTGCGAACTTCACTAGCGACATGGCAACTGGGTTTTGTATCAATGATCGCCCGACAGTGCTGTCATCGAATGAGCGGTGTAATGGTATAATTAACGCGTTCAACAGCTCTGGGTACAGTTCCACCGAGTTGAACTTTACGTACGAGCCCGAAGGTTTGGTTGCAGACCGCATCGAGAACAAAGATCAAATCGCAGAGATGGTGAATGAGGCGAAGGAAAACGGATTCCAATTCTTCCTCATTGCGGCCTCGGGCGACAAGGGTGCGGAGGCTTTCTACGAGTATATGCAGGAAAGCGGTCTGGTGGCGTATGAAGACTTTCTATTCGTCACCTTTGGTTCTTCAGAGGCAGTCATTGAGAACATACTCACAACTAACCAGACCGCGGGGGCCATATCTGACCAACCGTACTATCAGGGTGCGGGGGTGATTAATGCACTCAACATGAATGTCCGCTATGGTATTGCACCCGTAGACGAGCTCCATGAGACCGGTCCGATCGCGTTTGATGCCGAGGATGCCAATAAACAGGTCGGTGACTACTACATAGTCGACGGTCCCATCAAACTCATTGCCATCCAACACGGCAGTTGTGAGTTCTCCGAGTTTTGGTGCACCGTGGAGAATGGGATCCACAACGCCTCCACCGCGTTGGGTGTTGAGACTGATATCCGCTTCAGCACCTTTCGCGACCCAAATCGCATTGACATAGCACAGCTGGTCGAAGACGCCATCGCCGAGAAACCTGACGGGCTTTTGGTAACTATTCCGAATGCCGACGCTCTACGAACTCAGCTGCAGGCGGCGGTGGACGCCGGAATACCGGTCATTGCCTACAACGCCGGGGACAGTCCTTCGTCGGATAAGATTGACTATCTGACCCTCATCGCTCAGGACAACTACCTGGCGGGGCAAGTAGCGGGCGAGGCTCTGGTGAAAGCGGCGCAAGAGAAGGGACTGACTGGAAAGGCGGTGTGTATCTCGGCCGATCCGGACGAGACGAATCTGAACCAGCGGTGTCTCGGGTTTGAGCAAGTGGTAGAGGCGGCTAACTTCACACACGTGCGTGTGGCTGCCGTGGGGACAGACGAAGAACTGGACGGTGTAGTAGCGGATTACTATACCAACTACTCAGACACAGACATCTGGCTCACCGCCACGCTGCGTCTCAACAATGCATTCTACGATCTGATCGACGCGCAGGGCCTGACTAACGGGGACTACGACTTTGTGCACGGGGCCTTTGATGTCGATACGAAGACCTTGCAGGCTATCGAAGCCGGCGTGACCGAGTTCACCGTAGACCAGCACCCGTACATCGAGGGATACGACGCAGTGGCTCAGATGGTGTTGCTGTTACGGGAGAATGTGATCCCTGCAACGGAGTTCCTGCCTACCGGTCCTGGGCTGATTACGGCCGAGGATGTCCCAGAGATTGAAGCGTTGGCGGGAATGTACCGCCGAAGTGTAGCGACGTAGGGAATACGAACTGTGAACTAGTTATTGTCAATGTGTGTAGAATAGTCTGGAAATAAAAA
>NW_014038707.1:0-1390 GCF_001186125.1 Sphaeroforma arctica JP610 | reverse complement strand
TATATATACATATACTATACGTATACATACATATATATACATATATATATATATATACATATATACACACACACACACACACACACATATATATATATATAGGTGAGTGGGGTAACCATACATATGCGATTGCTAGGGGGACTTGTAGGCAAGAGTTCGGTTCAGTATAGGAACAGAGTGTCGAGCAGACCACAGAGTTCACACCCACCGAAGTAAGCTGTGGGGTGTACATGGTCGCATATAAATTAAACAGCAATGTAAATCAGACCAGCGTGTGTGCATTAAAAATCGGATCAGTGTATGTGCATTAAAAATCGGATCAGTGTTCGTGCATTAAAAATAGGATCGGATACTAGACGTCAGAAGTATGTATTTCATTACAAGACATGCGAGCTATAACATTAGGCACGCACACATTCTCTTTCAGCCGTGTTGGGGATGCGGGCGCGGGGTGCAGACCCTGCTATGAACGAGTGATACAACCACGCAGTCTGCCTAAGGGAGGATGATGAGTTGCTCTTAGAACTCATCGGACATGGCCCACCCGCACGTTAGCCAGCATATGTGTATACTGAAAACTGAAGTATATGTATGTACTGGTAACTGACGCATATGTATGTACTGAAAACTGAAGTATATGTATGTGCTGGCAACTGAAGCATGTGTATGTACTGAAAACTGAAGTATATGTATGTACTGGTAACTGTAGCATGTGTATGTACTGGTAACTGAAGTATATGTATGTACTGGTAGCTGATGCATATGTATGTACTGAAAACTGAAGTATATGTATGTGCTGGCAACTGAAGCATGTGTATGTACTGAAAACTGAAGTATATGTATGTACTGGTAACTGTAGCATGTGTATGTACTGGTAACTGAAGTATGTATGTACTGAAAACTGAAGTATATGTATGTACTGGTAACTGAAGCATGTGTATGTGCTGAAAACTGAGCGTTGGGGGATGGGTTCTGACCTGTTGGCGAAATACAGTCGTATACTTCGCCCAATATAGGACACCCACGTATTTGCTTATCAGTGACTTGGCTGATGACAGGACCAGTTACACCATGGATGCGCAGAGTAAGATGGTCCAATAAATCTATCTTTATTATTACAAAACCACCACAACGAAGTGTAGTAGACTTAAGAGAACCATATGAGAGCACTGTATCGGTTGGGCTGTACGCGTCAACCGCGAAAGATAAAGATCACGCGTAACAGACAGCGATGAAGATGTGTCAAATTTCCAGGCGCTGATTGCAATCGCTCAGATATGAATCATGCACATGAATGCATGAATGCATATGTGTGCGTGATCAATATTGCACATCTATGTATGGGGATATTATATATATATATATATATATTATATATACTATAATATAA
>NW_014038708.1:5551-10742 GCF_001186125.1 Sphaeroforma arctica JP610 | reverse complement strand
GGAGGCCGTATTTCTACACTGAGCACTTCTGGCTCATATGCCTAAGATGTAGCGCTTGAGTCTTTACGTTCTTCGGGCGGAATTGCCTGTCGACGTTCTGTCCACTTCGGTAGGGCTTCAGTAATGCCGGGAGAAACATGCTCGCGTAAGTGCTGTGTATGTTTTCCTGATCTATACAATCGATCCACATGTTCAACATTCAAGTCTTTCATAAGGGTAGTTAACTGATTCTTAAGATCAGTGTTTTCAGTAATTAGCCTCTTTATGCGCGTTAGCTTAGTAGTCTCGGACGTAGATTCGGGTTTGCCACTTGAGCTTGCCTCCTCTTCTAGTTCCATTATAGGTTCCTTCTGAGATTTGTCCTTGTCCCCTATAATTGGGGACTCCCTTGTAATTGGTAACTTTTCTTTCTGAGTTTCGTCAGAAGAATGGGTTGGGGCGTCTTGAGACGTGTCCCCTGTCTCACTTCTTGGCTTCGTAAATGAAAGCTTTGAAGTTGAGGCAATTGTTGGCCCTCGGGCTCTGTCAGTGGGAGTAGTCTCCTTAATCGGAGTGGCTACATCCTTATCTGAAGCATTATCCTGGTGACTATTTTTGTCGGAGGCAAGTGCTTCGACTACAGTGCGATTAAACGCATCAGCAGCGGCAGCGGTTTCTTTCTCCATCTTCTTCTTTTCAGCTCTACGCTTCTTAGAAGGAGTATCGTCTTTCTTGGTCATAATCTTAACTTATGATTGCTAGCTGATCTCTTAAGGACTAGCTTGTACAAGAAAATATTTGTGGTAGTTAATCTACCTTGACGCTTTAGTAGTCTAAGTAATTAATACCTTTGCTAACTTTAAAGTGTGTAAGATTAGGTCTATTAAGTCGATATTAACGCCTGGGAGTAAATAATCGCGTAGGTAAATTCTAAGTATCGTGAAAATATCAAAGTAAATAAACGAAATGAGACTTTTAGTAAAGTTAGGTATGCCTCGTGAAAACAGCAATACTCTGAGGGATGCTGAGACATTGCCTACATATAATCCTCTCAGTACTGTTTCCGCCGAAGGGATTTTATATATTGTTTCGTTGTCGCTCTATTAGAAACTATGATATGTTTCATTTTGGCGAATCCGAGAGACTCATAAAATCCTATCTTTAGAAAAAAGAAATGTAAAAAAAGAAAAATACTCTTGATGTCCTTAGTTATTGTCTTAACCAATAACTTGCCACTATCAAGAATTACTGACTTAGCCTTCATCAGACTGGCACACCTGGTTGGCTGATCGGTGGATCAACTAGGTAACGTTAACAGTCCCCAGAAACCTATATTCGGTTGAGCCATCTCGCTACCGAAGTATTCAGATATAAATAAAATTGGAAAGTAAATAAAGCTCTATTAATAGAACTAGACCAACTCTTTTACGTTTGGTATTTTACTGAGGCCTTTTAATGGCCTCATCCAAATATCTGATATGTTAAATGGAAAAGGTTTAATTAATATAACCATTAAAAACCATTTTAGGAAACTTAAGTTCCTCGTGCTATTAAGAGCACATTTAGGAGACTTAAGTTCCTCGTACTATTAAGAGTACATTTAGGAAACTTAAGTTCCTCGTGCTATTATGAGCACATTTAGGAGACTTAAGTTCCTCGTACTATTAAGAGTACATTTAGGAAACTTAAGTTCCTCGTACTATTAAGAGTACGTTTATAATTTACGAATTGCTTAAGAGTACGTTTATAACATAGAGTCTAATGTGGATGCCCGGCTTATTACACATTCACGCATACTATGCGTACCAAGTTTACTTATCTCTCCTTTGGCAGAGATAATATTTTTGATTTTACTGCGTGACACATCGGTTCTTAATTTCTCGTCTCGCCCAGTCGATCCAGTGGATGTGAACATATATCCGAGATCTAAGTTGCTAAATGTTGAGCGACCACGAAGTCGATCAATGATATGTGCGGTGAGTGCTGATAGTGCACAAAGATATGGGTCTAGAGATCCAAGCACAACTTGTCTACTCACCTGAGATTTCTTAGCAATGTTTTTGCTCCTAGTTATCTCAAGAAAAACCTCATCAGGATGGTTTTCGTTGTATTTTAGATTAATGTATGTGATATTCGTCGCATCATAAACCATGTAGCCCGCTATTCTGGAAAGCAGTAGTTTCGAGGTTGATAGTTAGAATAGACATAATTTCATTGAACTCTAAAGGTCGTTTGGATAAGTCCGCTTTTCCTTCACCTCTTGTCTCAAAACGTTCGATCGCTTTGAGCAAGTCATTTACCTCTCCAGAACGAGTTGGATTCCCTTTCATTTCCACTGGATCCCACTCCAAGCGTTTACGTGGCATATACTTAGATATCAAAAACTCTAAGCTAGCTTTCCTACGTTGTGTAGAGAATTCTTCTGGTCCTGGATCTTCCGTCCCATAGGCCAACTTATTGAAGTAGTCACAAACATCTGATGGCAAGATGTCTATTAACTCAGAATATGGTATCATTTGCGTGTCTGGATACTCTTCGTTCCAGTTTTTTTCTGGCCTCCAATACTCCAAAAAGCGTATCATATTCTTGACATATTCTGCCATAACCTTAGCCTGCACCATCTTTATGTGAACTAGTATGCTATACTTATGAACAGTAAAAGCACATAGCGTGTTTTTTTTTTGGGTTGTTTTTACTATCTTGCAGCTTCACACGGTGTTAAATGTGCATACGACCTTTGCGAAAAGTGGTATTTTTTGCGCGAGATTTACGCCAATGGAATTTCAAGGATTTCAAAAGGTCAAACAGGGTTGTACAAAACGCGACATTTGTACTACCTATTGTATGACTTATGAACTGATGAAAGCTGAAAAATACATTCTTGGAGTCAAAACACCTTTGCAATTTGAATCAATTTGTTAAGGTAGTTGCAAAGTTATGTAATGAAAAAGTAGTACAGCCAATCGGATCCAACGAATTGTCATTACACCATCGCGGAGTATGACCGTGGTCGTCAACCGATATAATAATATTGTTGAATAAAAAATAAAGAATGTAAATAGGGGTTGAAAAAAATAAAATAAACAAAAGAAGTATTTTTGTTTTAAAAAAACCAAAGAAAAAAACTACAAAAAAAAGATGAAAAAAGGAATAAAAACAGTTTGTTTTTGTTTTTTATTCATTGATTCAGAATTTCATCTTATCATCTCAGCATCTGAGACTCTGAGTACATTTCAGTTTTCATACCGCCTCAAGAACTGATTTCCGAAATACTACTTATTACTATATTAGCGTAGTATATTGGAAATCTATTGGTCGCTGGCTCGAACCCGGCATTCCGCTGAGATCTGCTGACTGCTATAGCCGCCTGCTACATATAACAATCACAGTGCTATGTAGGGTTTAGCCCACCCACTATTGCAATAAAATGTGACAAAACAATTAAGACTGGCCCTTGACTCAGATAAGCGCAGTCGCCCGATATGTAACTATATATTTGTGATGCTGTGTGTGACTGACTGTGTGGTAGCAGGTTTTACTCTGGCACATGATCATATTGTGTGTACACCTAGGTTTCGCAACTGCGATAGTCTCTTACTACATAATTGTCACCGGTTTAAAGTTCGGCGGGAGATTTATATGGCACTCATTTGCAAGTCAAAAGCGAGGAACAAGGACATATACATATAAACATCAAGAACTCTCAGAACTAAATCGCAGTTAAAGAGAACATTGTACATTAGCCCCGCATTTTAAACTCATTGTGATGAAACCAGAAGCCATTCGCATGCACAGAAGTAATCACTAATCATCATCTCACAGGTTAGGTCACTAGCTTGCGTATACGCGAACTGCAAGGTACCAGAAACAATCATGGTCGGGGTAAGCACTGCTATTCATCCCTGTCTAAGCTGGAAAAACGTATCAGTTTCAACGTCTGATGGAAGCAAAAACATACTGCAAAATATCAGTGCAAGAGTGGATCATGGGGAAATGATTGCATTGATGGGTAGTTCTGGAGCGGGAAAGACAACTCTTCTGAATACGCTGGCTGGAAAGATGCAAGGAATTATCGAAGGGGATATTCTTGTCAATGGACTGCACCGTAAAGATACGCATCATACGGGGTAGGGACATTCATAGCTGTGGCTTGCAACCACGGACGGATTACTTCTCTGATTACCCCGATCGTATTTTTGACGCAGATGCTACTCACAGAATACTTGATTCTGCTTGATGAGATGAACGTCGTGATGCGCGTTCTTGCGCACTTGAACTATACTCTATTCGCATTCAACGGTATGGCACTAACCTAATTTAGAGGTAGCCTTGTACAAGGTGGTGGTTACTTTGGGACGAACTCCGAGGCAGTAGCAACCTGTACGCCAACAATCTGTCTGTCGACCTCGGAAGTGATTGTACTATACAGTTTGGAGTTATTAGAGCCGTATCAAAACTTGCTCGTTGTATTAGGTTGGGGAATCGTGTTCCACGTTTTGACTTATCTGACTACCTTACATCGTGGTCCATACAAGAATATGATAACTTTACCGGCTGCCTGTGTAGCAAATTCCGCGCCACAGACTATTGTAGGTACTACTGGTTTTCGTACGGGAATAATGAAGAGTCAGCAGTCAGCAATGCCTGGTACAGTTTCTACAAGGTTTGATACAGAGAGTGCCGAGGGCCAAAGCTCTGTATAAATACAACGTTGTATGATGAAATCCTTAACTTTTTTAAAAAACACTAAAAAAACACCGTGTTGGCTACGCCATGTCGCTAACTGACGTGGAAAAATAACCTAATAATTTATGAAGATTTCCAGCAAATATTAAAATCATTTGTGTGTATATCAGCTTCTATTACAAATATATTAAAAATAAAAATGTATTCAATGTATTGCATAGCCGACGTTTGAACTGTTGCCTTCAAATCAATTGACAAATTGGAAGTACGTCTAAATACCGACTGCCTGCTACAGTTCCATCCATCTCGCACACTATTTACAAATAAATTGTACTTCTCTGTGCATTAGAAGAGAACTACAAATGATGCATTTACCTAGATACATACATAAGAGTTCAAATTACTGGTCATACACCAATACTCGCACAAAAGGTCCAGAGTTGAGTTTGTTATTGTGCACTCTAAAAGAAGGCAACTTTGTCATCCAAGTTTTTATGTATTGACATATCGATATTGTTTATGAAAA
>NW_014038708.1:0-1280 GCF_001186125.1 Sphaeroforma arctica JP610 | reverse complement strand
GGAAGTTATGTGTGTCACAACTACCGACTTGTGATTTATTTTATATGATGACCTGAATTGATACATACTGCCAACAACTTTGTCTGTAGTACGATCTCTGCAGGTGTAATGTATAATATACAGAAAGGTTTACCACGTACCTGTTTAATAGAATGTAAGGCACTCTCGACAGATTGGTAATCTGGACTGGTTTGCGCCTGTTGATTATTTTCAGATTTTTGAACTCGTTAGCATACCCAAATGGTTGGAGACGTGATGCAAACAATTTTTTTTGCGACAAAATAAACTGGGGTTGACACCATGCTAAGTAGCAATGCCTCAGTGTACACATATTATATCGACATACCGTAAAGCCGTGTAGTTCTCGCATGAGGAGCGGATACTTGAGCACACGCTGTACTGGTTTAATGAGATAGGACTCAAGCGCTGTTGATTGTGGGGAAAGATTGAGGCCATAGGAGCTGAGGAGGTAAAAATATGATACAAGACTACAAGAACAAGTGGGATAGGATGCGACAGTGTGAAGTATTAGCTAAACATATGTGCATCTCAGTGCAACAGCTAGAGAACAATGCTTTAAAGAGAACTACGTGGATATCACAATCATAAGATTCTATCATAACAGCAATATCGTGCTGAAAAGATACAAACGAAAGGACGTGTATGTATTGCTGCTTGAAATATATATTTGAATATATAGCTACATTGAGACAGAGGTGTTTACGAGCTTCTATTGGCACAACATATAGACAAGTAACTAAATGTTCGGAACTTGCTACTGTCTTGAGAAAAATAATTTGACATTTCAATACAAAGTGCAGACCTTCAGAATAGTTCAAATATCTTACACCTATGACGTATAATACCATACACCTATGCCGAATAGGTAGCCTACATTTGGACTGTTCCATGGCAGGGTTGCGCTCGCGAAGGAAAGCATCCAGTCCGAGTGGCCGGTCGGGGCTATTGATAACCGTTTGCACCAAATCAAAGGCCTTGGGATAGTGCAAGCAGTAGGAGCTGCGCGTGTTGGGGTATAGAAGTGTTAGAAGCAGAGCAAGTGTCAAAAATGTGTCACGAATAGCCTTGGCGAAACACGGAGCTGTAAGACGATTCTCTTAAAGTGCCAGTATCTGTACAGCATCAGCAAGAGGCTGCTTATAGATGTTACATGTCCACGGACAATATTTCTACAAGTCGATATACATGTACAAAGACACATAAATCTATCTTCTCATCGAATAAAGCCCAGCGTATCTGTACAAGTCGATGTATATATA
>NW_014038709.1:4490-10753 GCF_001186125.1 Sphaeroforma arctica JP610 | reverse complement strand
TCGGTGTTGACAAAACACTGTTACTATCGAATGTTCCATATATTTGCTTGCTGACCTACTAAGTAGAGTACCCACCTCTGTGGTACGGATCGGGTCTGCGCCGTGTAGTGCCGCGGAATGGGTTAGTGCAGAGTACGAAATACCGAGAAGGACCAAGTTATCCGTCATAATCCGGTCGAGAAGCGAGGAAGGGGGTAAGCCAATGCCGCACCAGACCACGGATGAATTCGGTAAGTGTTGACTGGCCTGAATCAGAAGTATCATAGTCGGAACCAACAAGCGCGATGATTTGGGTTGAACCGATATTTGGAAGTAGTACTTCAACAGCGTGAGTAGCCGGGGTATAGGGAACATCTGTTGATGTGTCAGGGACGGGTGAGGGTACGATGGTTCTTCAACATGCTGGAGAAAAGATTCAAAGTGTTCGTGGAGGGTCCAGATACCGTGGAAGTCGTGGCACTCCTGTAATTACTGAAGGAGGTCAGGGCCAATGGGCGGCAGTTTCGGGCCTACCAGGATGCGTCGGAACTTGTGGCTACCGGGGCAGACAGGGCAGAGACAGCCGTCGGTGCGGTAGTTGAGCAATGTGAACATGTACGTATTCGTTACAATCATAGCACAGAGCCGGATTGGTGTAGACTCGAAGTAGCGATTGAAGCTGTCGTGTCTGGCTGTGTCTCGGTTTAAGGTTGGCGGTTTACCCATAACCAGTTGGTAGTCGTATTGGCGCCGGGCCATTGCCGCGATCTCCTTGTTGGGCCAACGTTTTGTTGAGTTCTTCCTGATGTCGTCACAGCGTTGGCGGAGGGCTACATGGTCGGGTGTACGCCCGCCCGTGGTTTTGTGTACAGTTTTCAGGTGAGCATAGATACTGTACGGAAAGCGCAGTGATGAAAGAGTGGGTGGGGGGTTTGTTTGCTCGACGAGAGAAGAAGCTCTGCCAGGTAGGCAAAGTTCAGCCCTGCTCAGTCAGGCTACCACATCACGGATAAGATGTTGACGAAGGACCCGCTGTCGTACGATTCGTCGATGGGAAGTCGGAGGATGGCCCGCTATACCCAAGTGCTGCGAAACTTTGACATAGTTATCAAGCACATACCAGTTGTGTTGAATCCTGTGGCTGATGTGCAGTCGTGTTTGGGCTACCACATTGACCCGATCATGCAGGCGCGGAGTGCTCCGGTTGAGGAACGAGTCCATTGGAGTGATCCGGTGGTGGTGGATCCAAAGACGGAGTCCTATGCCTTGAGTGAGAGTTGGTTTACCAAGTTATGGGACAAGTTTGGCTCATTCGATGCGGAAGGATTTGCACATCCAACCAACTTTCGTATGAAGCCGTTTTACCAGCCTACGCTGGCTTGGGGGGTGTTTGCTTTGCGCACCTGGATGGGTACAAGGTGGTACTTCAACCCTAAGTGGTCAGATTAAAGCAGAGTGGTAGCCAGGATCAGGAGGGACAAGGCAACGGCTACGTTGGTTTGTCCATACACTCCCGAGGCGAGGTGATTCAAGGAAATGGTACCTATGCTTTCGGCAGATCTGGTAGTGTAAGATTCGGTCTGTTAAGGCGATATTGACGCCTTAGAGTAAATAAACGCGTAGGTAAATTCTAAGTATCGTAAAAATATCAAAGTAAATAAACGAAATGAGACTTTTAGTAAAGTTAGGTATGCCTCGTGAAAACAGCAATACGCTGAGGGATTATGAGGCTGAGACATTGCCTCTTATAATCCTCTCAGTACTGTTTCCGCCGAAGAGATTTTATTTGGTGTTTCGTTGTCGCTCTATTAGAAACTATGGTATGTTCCATGGGGGCGAATCCGAGAGACTCGTAAAATCCTATCTTTAGAAAAAGAAAAAGAAAAAGAAAATACTCTTGATGTCCTTAGTTATTGTCTTAACCAATAACTTGCCACTTATCAAGAATTACCGACTTAGCCTTCATCAGACTGGCACATCTGGTTGACTGATCGGAGGATCAACTAGGTAACGTTAATAGTCCCTAGAAATCTATATTCGGTTGAGCCATCTCGCTACCAAAGTATTCAGATATAAATAAAGTTGGAAATAAATATAGTTCTATTAATAGAACTAGACCAACTCTTATGTTTTGTATTTTACTGGGGCCTTTTAATGGCTTCGTCCAAATATCTGATATGTAAAATGGAAAAGGTATTAATTAATAAAACCATTAAAAATCATTTTAGGGAACTTAAGTTCCTCGTGCTATTAAGATTACATTTAGGAAACTTAAGTTCCTTGTACTAATAAGAGTACATTTAGGAAACTTGAGTTCCTCGTACTATTAAGAGTACGTTTATAATTTACGTACTGCTTAAGAGTACGTTTATAACATAGAGTCTAATGTGGAGGCCCGGCTTATTACACGTACTGCTTAGGAGTACGTTTATAACATAGAGTCTAATGTGGAGGCCCGGTTATTACACAGCCCCCACCCAGCTTTGAGACCCATGAGAAGCAAGTTGCTCACTCAAGCTGATTATGGGTCAAAAAGTGAGAAAGGAAAAACGGGTCGAAAACATCAAGTAGCATAACATATGATTAATGTTTCTCAGGCGGAGAAGTTAAGCGCTCTCGGTTACCCTGTGAGTTTTGGGCCTAGGTCCAGTAGGTCCGTGGTGGTCGACCGGACGTTTCTTACGCTTCAGTGTCTTAAGCACATATGAAAGATGAGCATTAAAGCTCGGGATAAATGCTGTAGGCGGATAAATTTTAACTTCCGTGCCTTCAGACGATGGAAACATGCTATTTTTTTCAGTTTGTGACTTATGCAGGCGTTTACGCCATTTTCGATTAAAGGCTTTTAAATAGTCTTGATTATCGAAAGCATCTGAAGTCAACTCAGCTATTGTACCGTCTATAAAGCGTGTACGACAGTATATATAGCCTCCCTTATCCGTTCTCCATATAATGTCTTTAAATTCAGAACGATCAAGAGGGGCATTAGAGTCATGTCTTCTTGCGAGTATAATCTCTGTAGTCGGAATACGACTTGTGCCTATATTAAACGCACTAGAACCATCGGGGTTATTTACCTCGTACGTTCCGCTTTTAGTGTCTGCTACAGAGATTATATATGGACCTATTCATTTAGATATTAATACAGTAGCATCGGAATTACGTTGACGGATGTTAACTCTGTCACCAACCTGATACTCTGCTATCTTCTTGGTAGTGTCCCAACGCTTTTGCCTTTTTAATAAGGCTATATTGCGTATTTCTCGCAAGCAAGGATATACAACGTTATAAATACGATGTACCTTCTCTAATCATGGTAACTCATGGTGATCAGGTTCGTCCTTGTTAAAGGGGATTTGTAACTCACTATATCTGCCACGAAAATAGTGAGCGGGTGTAGTTCCTGTAACCGGATCAGCACACTCGTTCATCTGTGTTTGTACCCACTTAAGGTGGTACGGCCAATCATCTGCATCATCCGTTGATGCAGTGCGCAAGAAGAACTTAAGTCTTCTATGGCGCGTTCCATTCGCGCCTTGCGTTTGCGGCTTATATGGCACACCTCTCTTATGGCATATACCTGATACGAGTACTATCGATTCCATTACGTCATCGCAGAACTCACTACCGTTATCAGTGCACATAATACCTGGCCACTCGTGGTCAGCAAAGACTTGGCAACATAATTCTGCCACGGTCTGCGTATTCTTATCCTTTAATGGATAGAGCAAGTTAAACCGTGACGCCACATCAAAGAAGTGGCATACGTAACGGTCGCCTGTGTGCTCGGACGTGGGCAGGTCAACCAGATCAATGATGACCCTGCGCCATAGAACATCTTCAGTCACACTCTTAAGCGGTGCGAACCCATAGCGCTTTGTAGTAAAAGTCCCCTTAAACCACTATCAGTGTGGATTTAGAATTAGTTTACAATTAATTCACACGAGGCGAATTATTTGTAGACCAAGTAGACAATCAAATATAAGAATAAATACACCGCACTGAGCCTCAGGAGGACTCAGTAGGTTTTAGTATCGTATTTTGATGTGTTTACTACAGCTTGATCTGATTGAGATCATAGTCTGTACATGACTGATATACTTTAGGGTGCGCGATCCCATTTCGCTTAGCATCTTTAAGTGCGTCTACTATGTTCTGGTGCTTCAGCTTATGGTTTTGCGTCAGCCAAGCAAAAATGTTTTCATCATTCTGCTCCTCCAGAATAAAGGTAGGGTGTTGAGAATCCACTTGCGTGGTACCTAAGTCTGTAGTGTTTTCAGACTCCTGTCCTGCTTTCGCATGAGTGTCATAAGTGCGCTCATGTGCGTTAGATACACCTGACTTATTAAATTGTCGCATTATATGTGTATACGCTTCATGATTGTCTTTCATTATTCCCTTTAGAAATAGGGTTTGAAAGACCTCGGGCTTGGACTTTATGTTATTAAACAAAGTCCTAGCTAGAGACTGACGCTTCTTAACAGTAGTGTCATTAGTAAATTGTATTTCTTGTGCACAGACTTCAAGAGCTGTGTTGCCTTTGAACTGCTTGACGTTCAATTGGGTAGAGAGTGTAATCTCTGATTCTTTGACCTTGTTAAGGAAGGTCTCAGAAGGGGTCCATTAGGTTGTTCCAATGGGACCTATACGACATATTATAGTATGTCTCCAGGGCGTCTTCGGACGGCTCGGGTACCCTGATATAGGAAAGTATCTACTTCCCTATCTAAATATATTGGCTCGCATTGTATCATGCTTATTAATTTATTGAGCCATAGATCTTTACTCCGTAATGGGCAACACAACGTGATGGTAGCTTTATGTATATGAACATAATTTAATAACTGGGCAATTAACTGCCATGGTGGATTAGCCCACGCATTATGTTTGGAGAGGTCTATTTGAAAGTCGTCTCCCAAAGGATGATTTAAAGTCCTGTAATTCGATAGCTGTGCATTTTGATGTGCAGCAAACATATCTATGGTATGTGGCCCAAATATCTTTTGAGCCAGTTCAAACCATCTGGGATTACATTTCCAGTCAGTGGCTAGTAACTCATGTACGGATTTATTAAAGTCCGGTACGAAGCGTGATAACATATGTTTCTAAAACCCTAAAACCCAAAAACCCTAAACCCTAAAACAAATTCCTGGCAGATGTTTTATATCAAAATGAAACTTTGATATTGTATCATGCCAGCGACTCAGTAGTTGTGAGTCGGGTTTCATCTCTTTCATATATTGAAGATACTTCTGATCACACATCAGCGTAAATGCTGTTCCGTTTAAGTAATCTCGGAAGTGTGTCGGAGCTGCTACTATGGCTAATAGCTCTTGTTTAGCAGTTGGGTAATTCAACTGTGAAGCATTCATTGCTCGACTGAAGAATTGTATATATCTAGGTTTGTTATTTATAACCTGATATAATACTCCTCCTAATGCTAAGTCGGAGGCGTCCGTTGCTATTTCAAACGGCACGCCATCGACTGGTCCTTGTACAACAGGGGCTTGCTGGACTGCGTGTTTGAGCGCTTTAAATGCATCATCACACTCTTTAGTCCACAAGTCTCCTTGTTTGCCTTTATGACATCTTAAGTGTGCAAAAGGCTTAAGGTAATCAGCCAAGTGTGGTACTCCATCTGAAAAGAAGTTTACAAACCCACACATGCTGTTAACATCTCTTCCTGTAGTTGGTGTTCGCCAATCTAACATGTGTCCTACCTTACCGGGGTCGATTTTAATACCTTCCCCAGATATTCTGTAGCCTAAGAGCTGTATTTCGCTCATGGCGAAGCGACATTTCTTCTCGTTAATCTTGAAGTTTTTCTCGTTGAGTCTCTTAAGGACTCGTCTGACTAATGCGCCGTGTGTTCGCCATTAGTTTTTGAAAAGATGACTATGTCATCTATGTAGACTTGCACATTAGGCATGTCTGCAAACATTTCTTCCATTACTTGTTGGAAGAATGCTGGTAAAGAGTGTAACCCGAAAGGTGCACCTCTGAACCTGTATTGTTTACCTTTCCACGTAAAACTAAAGTATTTACGATGTGGTTCATATACCTGCATTTGATGGTATCCTTGTGTAAGGTCTATAGTTGTAAATACTGTAGCACCTTCCATCCTTCGCAGTAGCTCGTTAATTCGAGGTAAGTGAAAGCTATGAGTCGGCAATAATTTATTTATTAGACTCATATCAAAACATACTCTGACTTTCTTAAACGATCTGTCAGAGTTATGTTGGTCTACGGCTAGCAGTGCCAAGTTAACTGGTGTCTGTTGATAG
>NW_014038709.1:0-4470 GCF_001186125.1 Sphaeroforma arctica JP610 | reverse complement strand
TCGTGTCTCCAGGATACATATTTCCTTGAGGGACACTTTAACTGTGTAAAGTCCACCTTGGTTAAGTCAAGGCTGACATACCCGTCGTTAGAACGGATTTTTGCCCAATCTGTGATCTTTATCTTCTTATTAACTAAAATCAGATCTATGATTTTGTTCGCAAAGTCAGGTATTAATGCCTTGACTGTGTCTGACGGGGACTTATATGGATTCAGACAGTTATCGTCTGACTGATCCTTTAATGGATCTATGTTATTTGGTAGTCCAGTTACGCTTATACCTAGGGTGAGTAAATCGCTCATTCTGACTATAATGTCGTACTTCTGTGACATCTTAACTATCACATCTTGAGTAGTGATACTCCTATCATCGGCCAGGGAGAATTTAACGTATGTGGCCATGGTATCACACTTAGAAGTTTTATCATCAGCTAAAATGAGGTGAGTTGTTTGTGTTCTCCTTTCTATATCTTTCATTAATGCAAAGCGATCGGATATATATGAAATTTCTGAACCAGGATCAATCAATGCAAGGATTTTATTTCCATTGCAGTATACAGGGATTATTACACGCTCATCTAAAGAGTCGTTGTATTGTCTGTGTAACGATTGTACCTGGTAGTACTTTCACTCCAACTTAATGTCGGGGTTTTTGTCACAAAACTTAGTGTGATAGCCATTGGTCTTCTCACACTTGTCGCACTAAATAAGAAAGTGTGTACAGGTGGATGTATGCCTGCCATTCCAATAACCGTTAGGGGTCAATTGGTACATGTCATACCCACACTGTGCGTCGGCACATTTCTTAATCTCCTTAAATGGAGGTTCCTTGTCCTTCGCCTCCGCGCGTGCCCGTTTATTGGGTCGCGTGGATAGAGTGGGGTCACGAGCACGTGTATGTTGGGGTCTCTCGCTTATTGGGTCGCGTGGATAGAGTGGGGTCACGAGCACGTGTATGTTGGGGTCTCTCGCTTATTGGGTCGCGTGGATAGAGTGGAGTCACGAGCACGTGTATGTTGGGGTCTCTCGTTTGAGGTCTGCCTGGATACGTACCCGTGATCGGTGTGCTCCCGCGGCTTCTAAACAGCCGCTTTTCCCTTCGATGTTACTCGGTGTGCGGGAAAAAGGGTGGATACAGTATCATAAAACTGTTCCCACGTAAGTCGGGATAGATAAAACGTTGTTTCATGTCCCTTGTCTCGAGCCTCAGTAGCGTGTTTACGTCGCAACTCAGTGTACATGCTCTCACGGTCGTTATTCTTTATGTTCTTACAGAACACGTGCATAACCAGGAACTCGTACCATCGCTGTGCCTTGTCCTTTGATACATCTGGACGTTTAATAGTCCCTAGAAGCCTATATTCGGTTGAGCCATCTCGCTACCGAAGTATTCAGATATAAATAAGGTTGGAAATTAAATATAGTTCTATTAATAGAACTAGACCAACTCTTATGTTTGGTATTTTACTGGGGCCTTTTAATGGCCTCGTCCAAATATCTGATATGTAGAATGGAAAAGGTATTAATTAATAAAACCATTAAAAACCCATTTAGGAACTTAAGCTCCTCGTTCTATTAAGAGTACGTTTATAATTTACGTACTGCTTAAGAGTAAGTTTATAGCATAGAGTCTGATGTGGAGGCCCGGCTATTACAGTAATGATCTACCCAAAGGAAGGTGTTTTCTTTAAACATGGCCGTGAGATCATATCTGCGCCTAACTTTGTGACATCGGTGTGTCACATGAGTCCGTACACACCGCACAAGTTGCGTAAGGACTTTTGGGAGAAGCTAGAAGCGGAGCGTCCTGTCTTCGAGAGGTTAGCTACGGCGGCAGTCAAACGCGAGGATGAGGTTGTCTCCTGTATGGTGCTGGAGGACAGATTGGTTGAAGCCACAGTGGATGCTGTGACCCATCCGAGTGGTAAGAGGGTTAGGTGTGGGCTCCCAGCAAAAGCTGGGGTAGAGACTACACCTATCTCTGGCGGCGGCAGTAAACGTGAGGATGAGGTTGTATCCTGTATGGTACAAGAAGACACAGTGGGTGCTGTGACTCATCCGAGTGGTAAGGTTAGGTGTGGGCTCCCTGCAGAGGAAGCAGGGGTGGAGACCACACCCATCTCTGCGGTAGGCACGTTTTCCACGCAGTCCTGGCAGGATTCCAGCGGGGTGCTAGAGCAGTCTGTACGAAAGGCGGAAGCTCAGCTGGATGAGTGTGACGAGTCTCAGGCTGGGGGGTCTGTAAGAGCTATGTACACTTGCTGCCAGAGTGCGAAGTCTCCGAAGCTCACTAGGAAACTGAGAGACTCGGCCAAGATTGTCGACATACTGCCTGTTCAGGACGACATGGATCTGGATGAACCAGAGGTTCAGAAACCCCTTAGTGCTGAAGAACGTGTCAAGAGGAAGGCAGACCCAGTGGATGAGCCTGAGGAATATGTGAAACGAACACGGCTTCAATTGATGAAACGGTCGGTCTTCGGGGTGAAAGTGGGGCGGGGTACAATCGTGGAATGGATTGTACGTTACACCCACGAGCTGTTTGCGCACGCAAGTGCCAAGCGGTTGGACCAGCCTGTACGCACGTTGTAGGGTTGGAGTGGCACCATGGAGATGTGCACTCATGTGCGACAAAGCTGCGACGCGTGTCAGGCTGTGTCGGATGACCTGGGTAAGGAGAAGGGATTGCTCCAGCAGCCTCCTAGGCCAGAAGAGGCCATGCGAGAGATCAGCATGGACTTCATGGACCTTGACCTGGTCAACGGTCAGTATTTGGTGCTATTGGCGGTGGACACGCAGACTCGCATGATGTTTGCGAGGTGTTTGGTCCTAACGTGGATGGCTCGGCTGTGGTTCGCTTCATGGAGGAGCAAGTCTTAGCGTGGGGTTCACCGGCGCAATTGGTGATGGACGCGGACAAGAAGTTTCAGATTGGGGACGTTACGACCTTCTGCGAGCGTCGCAACATAGAACCGCACTGGATCACGATGAATCGGCATCAGAGCAACGGGCGACCAGAGACCCTTATCAGAACGATGAAGGAATGTTTGCGCAGGGAGATAGAAGCAGCAGCTGATTCTCCGCATGCCTGGTTGCACATGGTCTACGAGATGGTGAGGATCTACAATGCTACGCGTAATTCGGTCACGGATTTCTCGCCCTATTTCCATCTGACGGGCAGAGACTTCAACGGTCAGAAGCGACTGGAGCTACAAGATCGGGTGTTGTCGCTGCTGGAATCTGAGAAGGGGACTGAGGCGATGGTCCACGATGCTGTAGCAGCCGTGCGGGACCGTCGTGCTCAGTTGGAACAGCAGACTCGTACCAACATCATGCGTGAAGATGTGCCGTCGTTGCCGGTTGGTTCGCAAGTATTGTATCGGTTGCGAGGCAAGTCACACGACCTGTCAGCAAAATCGGGTGGCCCAGCGCAGGTGGTGTCAGTGCAAGCTCCGCTCACTCCTGTGGTGGAGATGGCGGATGGCACTCATCGCAAGTTTCTTAGGGCGGAGCTGAAACCGCACATTGGGAAACTCACGAAGGAAGCATATGCGTTATCGCCCGAATGGTCCGTATGAGGATTGGCTTCTATACCATTCACCGCTTTGTGACAAGAAGGATGGGTACAAGCAGGCGATAGGACACTGCCTTCGTCGAACCAAGAAGGCGCGTACGTGGTCTACTGCTATGAGATCGGTCTGGGGCAGGTGGCAGATGTGGTGTGACGAGGCGGACCTGGAGTGCTGCACATCGTTGGTACCAGGGTCTAAGGGTCAGCATGTGCTTCGCAAGCGATACAACAAGCTGCTGAAGAGCATGTTCTCGGATGAGAAGAAGAGGGCACACTTCAAACGCCAAGTGGAGAAGTGCTTTGCCTTTGCTCAGTCGGGAACGTACAGGCGAAGACGCCTCCGGGCTTGGGGCGAGTTGCAGTTGTCCGAGGACGGGGTGGAAGTGCCGGCTCGTCGTTAGTTGCCGTAGTGAAATCCTCAAGGGTGAGGTAGGGTGGACGAACTCCACCTCCCAAGTGGGGGTGGAGAGTAAGCCTCTCTGGATGCGCACACGTTGTGCGCATAGGTTATTTTTTCTTTTCTTCTCTTTCTTAGACGTACACGGGACAGGGTCGCTAGGCGACTGTACTCAGACACAGTAAGGCTACGACGGCGTGTCATGCAAGCTATGCCGACACGCAATCGTAGCGGGGGGTTGTGATTGACTGTGAACTGAGCCCTAGGGTTTTAGGGTTAGGTTTTGGCCGACCCAAATCTTGGCCGGGATTTGGGCCAACCAGGCCTGTCATTAATTGTCAGAGTATTGGTGTCATCATTATTTATGAGAATTCACACAAGTGAATTCACAAGGTCATAATGTTTGAGTATACAGAAGTGGCGTGTTAATCTAATGAACTGTATTAGGCAATAATAATAAACTGTAGTGTACGCGTAACAATGAGCCAACATGTACTCACAAT
>NW_014038710.1:7928-10777 GCF_001186125.1 Sphaeroforma arctica JP610 | reverse complement strand
GTGTGTGTGTGCGTGTGTATGTGTATACGTATATATATATATATATGTATGTATGTATATATATATATATATATATGTACATACATATATATTTATATATCAATATATATGAATTGATAAAATGTGGTTTGCATTTTGCATACATATTTGCAGCTGCTGGATGCAGAGTTATATACTGCAAGTATGAAGCCGACAAGGAAATGGCTGCCTTCTATCTACATCACGGGTCAGTAGGTTTAGGTGATCGGCCTGTGGATATATCAGTACCATGTGTGTGTGTGTGTACAAGATTGTGCTTAGTGCGATCTTAGTTATGTGCATTTATGTCTTGAACCACTTTTGGGCAGTGCTAGGCTGTGACGGTGTCCTTCACCTTCACTGGGTCGCTTACGAAGGCGTACAAGGAGCGTTTGATATATTTATTTTAGCCTGGCCTAACTCCACCCTGTACTAGACATATAGTATAGTATATATACAATATATATATATATATATATATACAAATGTATAGGCTATATAGCAATCCCTCGGCCCATCTAGGCTCTCTCCACCCTTTGAACTCGTTTTGACTATGTGGCGAGTTGCGTTATAAATCTGTTGGCGCACAAATCAGCGCGTGCACATAATTTTTAGTCTAGGTAAAACCATCCGCCAATTCTAGTCGGCGATTCTGTAGCATGCTGTGAGTTCCGAAATGAATTGTCTCGGATTAATGAGTCCCATATCGCACATATTCCACACTCCTTTGACCCTTATGTCAACAATTATAATATATATATATATATATGTAAGTAAGTAAGTTTATGATGGATTCCAAATTGATTCGTTGTGATCTGTTCGTTTCTCATTCCTGTTACGCACATCTACGTCCCTTCCTGGCTTGCAGCTGTTTTGGACTATTGGGCGCTGATAGCGATTTCTTTGTGATGCCAATAACATTATATCTCGACCTGAGCACTGAACGACATACAAATAGAGGGCAAATCATAGTAGAGGCCTATTATAGGGACCGTGTGCTGCAAGTGCTGGGCCTGAGAGAAGACCAAATGTCTCAATTAGCGGCTCATGCGGGCAACGACTACGTAGGAAGGTGAGTGTGTGTGTATGTGCGTACACAGTGGGGGATAGGTCAAAGTCTGCTGATCATAGCTTTGTTATTGTCATTGATTGGTTTATGTGTATGTTGCGGAGACTGTCGCATCGCATGGGTCTACTGTATTGACTATCCGCTGGAGATGTTGGGCTTAAGAGTATCCCAAATATCCCGACTGACCGCACAAGCGACTCGGTATCCACGTAGTACGGTGAGCATATGCATACATGTGTAGTAGAAAGTGGCTAGGTATGTACTTATCCACATATACATGTAAGAAAAGTCTATCAAGTTGCGATTTAATGTCTTGCTTATGTGAATCAGATCATGTGAGCGGCAGTAGCAGATGCCTTACTATGTAGCATAGTACTGGGTATGATATTCAAGCCACTCCGGTTGGAATCTCCTCTGCCCAATACTCCTTAGATGTACACCTCAGCACTCAACTGCATTGCACCACAAGGTAACAATCGGTAGGGTAACAAATGGTAGTGTGATCGTTCGTTGCCAACCTGTCACCATCGTCTCCCGGCCTAATCTTCAGGCTTGACACCCTGTCCAATCAGTTGTGTCCATTGAGTTTGTTGCACCTACTTCAGGTACTTTCACCCACTGGCTCTGTATTTTAACTGTGTTGCGCATTCTTCGTCGGATGTGTGTGACACGGGAATAGCCAGAATGTTCGAGTGTACGGTTGGTGCTATAAACATTTTCAAATCCACCCTCTCCCCCAAAACGGAACACAGGAGCAAGGCGTTCGAGAAGAAAATCACGGAGCAATTCGGCAAGGGCAAAAACGACAATATGATTGATCTCATACTGAAAGAAATGGCACAAGAAGAGAGAAAAGGACAAGAAAATAGGGCCAATCCACGGCAGGGGTCTACGAGTAAGGCCAAAAAGAAGGCCCAGGCTAAAAAGTCTGGTCCGATTCCGACTGAAAAGGGACAAGGTGGGTGTGAAACGCAACGGTTGTATGTATGTTTATTGGCAATAACACGCACACATTCATATATGTAGTCACGCCAGTAACACGGACCAACAGCATACCACGTGGTACGGGATGGAGTTTAGTTATTGGGCGTCTACGTCTATATTTGTTGTCACTTGTGTTGTGGCTATGTTTTAAATAGACACTTCCGGTGGTATGTATCATGTCTTGCTGCTATACTTGTTGACACTTGTGTCAATAGTTTTGTTCTAAATAGACACTTCCGGTGGGATGTATATGTCTTGCTGCCCGGCCATAGCGTGTTCTGATTGATGCTTAGCAAACGCTCCTGTACCACCGACTACTTCTCACAGAGCAGTACACCTGTTGTTCTACCGACTACGCTAATCGTTCGGGTTCAAGATCAGCCTTAGGGGGTTTTCGGCATTGATCCAATTCTTCTCTTTCTGCATTGATCCAATTCTTCTATCATTTCTTTACGTATACGTTATACATAGCTGACCATCTTCATCACGCCTGTGCGCACCCTACCTTTTCGCTACTACCCAAGTACTACTTGTCACTCCTACGCCTCATAGAGCAGTACACCAGTGGTCCCACGGATTACAGTGACCGTTCGGGTTCATTAAGAAAGTGGGTGAAAGACAATGCATACAATATTAGAGATGCATACCCATCCACCGTAGGCATGCGGAGTGCACTGGGTGTGAAGCTGAGCACAGGCAAGCTCATCAGTGCGGGGTTCCATGCAGACTTTAGGAAGCCAACGGTATGTGTATGAGTTGCGTGATATATATATATATA
>NW_014038710.1:0-5132 GCF_001186125.1 Sphaeroforma arctica JP610 | reverse complement strand
TATATATATATAGTACTACTTTTTCATATCCATATTATTTTCTCTCCAGTGCCATATCACGCTCGCTGTTCGTGCACAGCGGTTCCCACTTCATTTTCCCTATTTCCACACCACTTGTACTATCTCCGTACCTATTCCACTAATCACACCACCCCCTTTCACCCACACATAGGTCAGAGCCTTCAGAGCCCAGCTGCTATATCCCACTTGGGCGGCGTCTCTACGTCGTCGTATCCAGACGGATACGGATAAGACTCGCGCCACCAATATACATGCCACAGCCACGTTCATAACCCTGTTTGATCTGTGCTACAGTGACTGTGACCTGGGAGAGTTCGGCATGTGGTCTCTGTTGTCAGGGCCGGCCTTTCATTTCTACTGCGAGGTAGGGTATTTCTACGTGCTTGTTTATTACACACTACACGTAGCAGTTAGGTTACTAAGGGTGGCATGAAAACATATGTTCTGTATCATCGGTTGTACTTGTTTACTACACACTACACGTAACACATATATTACCAAGTGTAGAATATATTACGTACCATCGGTTGTTGTGGCTGCCTGACGTACTACAGGCTACTATGTATCCCAATGTGATGTGTCTGGTGATATATCGCAGCCCTGACTTCTAGGACGAGTCGTAGGCTATTGTGTATTCTCTTGTGTCTGCTACATCTGTGTATTCTGCTGTGTCTGCTATATCTGTGTATTCTGCTGTGTTTGCTACATCTGTGTATTCTGCTGTGTCTGCTACATCTGTGTATGCTGCTGTGTCTGCTACATCTGTGTATTCTGCTGTGTCTGCTACATCTGTGTATTCTGCTGTGTCTGCTACATCTGTGTATTCTGCTGTGTCTGCTACATCTGTGTATTCTGCTGAGTCTGATACATCTGTGTATTCTGCTGTGTCTGCTACATCTGTGTATTCTGCTGTGTCTGATACATCTGTGTATTCTTCTGTGTCTGATACTTCTGTGTATTATGATCCCAAGATTGCCCTATCAACTTCCGGTGCGTGGCAGGCGCAGTACATGGTGCTGCAGTCATACACGCTGCTTCACTAGTGAATGGAATGGCCACTCGGCCCTGCACCTGACTCCATAGGTTAAAAGACATGCTAGGTATAAAAAAGGCCCATACCCTCACAAAAAAACCCACAGTATCACAAAAAAACCCCATTCCCTCATCCGCCACTGGTGGCATGTGGGATACTGCACATAGTTTATATAGCGCGCCTCCGACGGTGCAAGTGCACTCGACAATAGGTTGCTTGTACTCAGTGAAGATATCTCATTCCATGGGATAAAGTACATTCCACTCACCGACCGTTGTCACTGATACCTACCTACACTATACATACCTACACTACGTACCCACGCCTGTCCGTTGCACTCTCATACGATCAGAATGCGACCACACACCTGGTAGCTACCGAGGAGTATATTGCAGACTTAGCGGCACGAGGGATGGTGCAGCAGCACTTGCTCACGGGCCGCCCACATGGGCCATCTCGCGAATATGAAGTCTCGTTACCTACGCATGAGGCTAACAAGGCCGCAATAGAAGGGAATCTGGTAGCTTTAAGGACCCCAGGTGTGTGGAGCGGTTGCTTATGGTTACTGCATTTGACGCCGAAGCATATATGTATGAGGTCGGATTGGTGGTTCATCTGGAACTCGGTTTAAACGTTTCTCATTCAACGCGAATACCTGTACCTTTCGTTTGCCTTCCAATTCAGGGATAACCAGTGTGAAAGTGTTATCACAGGGCCGACGTTTTATACTCCAAGGGTATGTGACTTGCTGCTTTCCGTGTGTGGCTGCGCTTATTGCGTTTTAATTTTCAATCTGTTTGCATGTATGTCCCAGCGAGAGTACGGCCCACACAGGTGTGCGTTATTTGCGTTGGTTGGTATATATTGTACTAGCACAATAGACTGTTCCAAAACCTATGCTACACCAATTGTAGTACCCAAGCTAAGGGTGCAATCACAAAAGCGTTAAGCGTTTGAACGCGGCAACACAAGCGGTAGCAAACCTGACAGATATATACCAGACAGAAGCGGAATGTTCCCGAAAGTTGAGTCCAAACGGTCTTTCATCTCTTTATCTTGAAAGTTTGCTTGGGATCGATTCATTGCTAGTGCTACTGCTATTAGAAGCTTATGAAGTCCTATCATAGGTGTGCGTGGGGGGTTTGCTGATGTCGTAACATTGGGTTTGTGAACTGTCTGAAGTATTAGTGAGGCTGGCAAATCTTAATCGAATTTGGGCGGCGCTCACACCCATCTACTGTAGTAATATGATCTTTTATCACCAGTTTTGATGATTTGGACTGCGACGAGTTGCACGTTTTTAACGTAATTGCTAGCATGCCATACCGTAACTAACCGCACATTTAGCTACAGCTGTTTAACCTTCAACTGTTGACTTGTGGTATCATCTGCACAGCACCTATCATGCAGCAGTGGAGATGCGCTCGAACATTGAGCTGATGGCGTTCAACAACACAACGCAGAACTATGCGTTAAAGAAAATGTTTAATTCCGACACAAGAAGCGGCGGCGGTCGCCATGGCAACGCAGGAAGAGCGCCCCCTCGCACACGAGACGGGCGCGAGGAATCACGCATACCGTTACACACACAGACAAACAAGACTACTCACTCGCAGCGGAACGCCCCCAAAAGTACCCGAACACAGGCGCAACCACCCACACACACAGAGGGACACACCTCCACACGCACAAGTACGCGAACGACGAGGTCTAGTCATCCGAAGACACATGCACGCGAAGAGGAGCATATAGAAAGAGAGCTGCGGGAGCAACGAACTGCTGGGTAGGGAGATGTAGTCTCCCATGTGATGCATGACTCAATGATAGTACATTGACTCCAGATATACTTCAGAATATATATATATATATATATAATATAGAAGCATATGTAGATATATGAATACTATATATATATGTATGTATGTATGTATGTATGTATGTATGTATTGATATATGTATATACATATATATATATATATATATGTGTGTGTGTGTGTGTGTATGAATATATTATATATATATATATATACGCACATTTCTATACTTGTATATTTATTCACATATATATCTATGGATGTATTTGTATACACAATTATATATCAATGCTTGTCCGTGTTGGGTTCGTGTGTTTGTGTTTGTGTGTATGCCAACATGTATATCATGGTATACTGAGCCTTTACAATAACTTACCCATACTGGCATTCGTTGAATACATACAGACCGGTCAAAAAGGAAAAACAGAAACCAGAACGAGCTCACTTACGGCCAACACAGGCTATGAGATCAACGCGTGCGCAGCGGGATACGAAAATGAAGACGAGAAAAGAAGCAGATTTGGTGGAACAGCAACGAAAAAGTATATGTCAACACATAAAGTTACAGTCACAGCCACAGGCATAGATGCAAAATCAGCTGCAAACATACTAGAGCTGACGAGAGAGCCTTCGACAAACAATATGATGATATTTAGTATAGCGGATTTGTGGTACATGGGCCCTATGCGAATGATAGACATGCACGTACATCGGCGTGTGCGTCGGTTTGGACGCGAGCTATTCTGCCCGTATTGGCATGGTCTCCTATCTTTGTCAGGCATAGGCACCGATTTAGTAAATCCTATACCTTATATCGAGGGGAGACTGCAATTATCACCACATATGCAACTCTTACAGAAAGTGTGTAGTTAGTTGTGACCAGCCATGAGCCTAGCGACCGCAAACCCCAGAAACAATGGAGGTTGCACAAACACAGAGTACCTACACGCACAAACAACCCCTTTGAGCCTGTACAAGTAACAAGACAATGATATACATCGTAACACACCCAGCTGAACTAAACCACACAAACAAGCATAGCCATGCGAGTTTGATTTTGCAAAGTATGCAGCAGTTACGGTGCGTACTGAGACTACAATACAACCACATACGGGGAACCACAGGGGTTGTTTGCTGTCGTTAAACCCAAACCCTAAACTTTTGAGGTACCACTTTAATATACGAGCACGGATCAAATCCGTTCAACTCTGTGTCGTATGATAGTTGCTGAGTGTATCATCTGCCTGACTGGTGTGAATGTTCATATACGCCACGTGGGTATGGTTGAGTCCTGGGGAATTTTCGGATGGTTAAAAGCACGGCTGTGATATGAAGGGGGTTAGTTATATATCTCTAAAATAAATAAAGAACCCGCATCTTGGTTGGCCTACCGAAACAAGCGTCAGCTGAGGCACCAACCAACGAACACATCGATGCGACCAACGTGTGCAAGCGAACATTTCGGTGAAAACTGGAGTATTGCAATATATATATATGTATATATATATATACGCAAGATATCCCTTTGTTTCAAACCATACGCTTTCGTTGGCAGTGTTCTGTCCTATATACTGTCAACAATATTAATAGTGATTTACTAATATACACTGACACTCAATACTACTAATGATACAACCTTACAGGCTTACACTCTACTGGGACTTAGGGGCTCTGGATTCCCGAGCTCACTCCTTCAATCCTCAATATTCATATATGAGAAAACTCAGGACTGCGTAGGAACAATATATATATATATATATATATATATATATATATTAAGAGACCTACGAATATCTCCTGGTATTTAAACTATTCGTTTATGAGGATGTAGTACAAGATATATATTCATCAAGACACCTAAGAACATCTCGTGGTATTAAACTATACGTTAATGAGGATGTAGTACAAGATATAAATTCATCAAGAGACCTAAGAACATCTCCTGGAATTAAGCTATTCGATTATGAGGAAGTAGTGCAAGATATATATTCATCAAGAGACCTAAGAAGCATACACCCATATCGAGATGACTATCATATATAAACCCGTATACACCGTTTAATATCCATACACCCATATCGAGATGACTATAATAAACGAACCCGTATACACTGTTTAATATCCATACACCCTTATCGAGATGACTATCATAAACAAACCCGTATACACTGTTTAATATCCTTACACCCATAACGAGATGACTATCATAAATAAACCCGTATACTCTGTTTAATATCCATACACCCATATCGAGATGACTATCG
>NW_014038711.1:5046-10784 GCF_001186125.1 Sphaeroforma arctica JP610 | reverse complement strand
ATATATATATATCACGATATATATATATATATATATAACACGATATATATATACTACGATATATATATATATGTGTGTGTGTGTTGTGTGCGTGTGTGTGTGTGTGTGTGTGTGTGCGTGTGTATAATCCACACTTAAGACGCGCTTTAATGCGTTCGCTAGTATGCGTATGCGTGACTACATTCAGCACAATTCTCGTGGGTACGGTCGATGCAGATTTCTCTGTCAGGACGCGCTTTCAGACACTCGCTAATGAGCGGATGCGTACCTATAGTCAATGTAAATGGTCTCTCTTATAGCGTGCTTCTTTTGTTTGGTGTATGTATCTATAATCAATGTAAGTACATGGTCTCGCTCACAATGTGCTTATTATATTTTGTGTGTCTCTCTCTTATAGCGTGCTTCTTTTATTTGGCGTATGTATATTCAATGTAAATACATGGTCTTTCTCATAACGTTCTCCTTGTATTTGGTGTGTGTCTCTCTTATAACTTGCTTCATGTATTTGGTGTATGTACCTATAATCAATGCACGTACATGGTCTCTCTCACATCGTGCTTATTGTATTTGGTGTGTGTACTGCAGCAACCTCAATGGAAGAGTCTCGAGATGAGTGTCTGGTACCTGAATCCCTAGGCGGGTCAGGCATGTACGAGAACGTTGATGACGCTCTATTCGAAGATCTAGTAGAGCAACAACAGGTATGCTAAGCTGGTGTATTGTCTATCCTTGCGTTTGATAACACACGTGCATCTGAAAGTGTACATGGTCGTATTGTAGAACAAACGAATGAGCAGCAACAGGAATGGGAAGCTTGTGGGCTGTTGCCCTTGATGTTGGTTTGTCTTGTGTGTATCTTAGGTTTTACTATATAACAAGTTATACTGTAGAACAAGCTTGATACTTTATACTTGTTAAACTGCAGAACAACCGAATAAGCAACAACAGGTATGTCATAGCTGGTGGGCTGTGGGGTTAATCCGTGCAGGAGCTATGCGTATACTTAGTCGTACTGTATAAAATGCCGGTTTACTGTACCCCCAGTCGTACAGGGGTTGTCACTATAGAAGTGCACGGTATGAGAGTGTCTAGGTGCCATGGCTGTGTAACTGCCTGAATGGCTGTACGCCTATTCCCTTAGGGTTCGATCTGACAAACCCCCATCGATTGACTGTATGTCTGGTATGTATAAGGTTTGGTATGTTTAGTATATTTCGTATATTACGTATACGTATTTGGTACATGTATTTGGTATTTGGTACATATGTACTTGGTAAATCAATAATAAATCTTGCCCCAAACTACCTGCGCTTATTGTTGCACTATTTCCTCCCCCACACACCCCCTTGAAATTAGTACCGTGATGCGCCCCACAGATTAATCAGTCGCACTAGTGGTACTAGCGAGCATAGTGAGACCAGCACCACTCCTCTAAACTTTGCGAGTGCCTCGCCATCAGGCAGACGTAGAGGTAGGTCCTTTTAATTTGCCCTATGTATGGTATGCACGTGTTCACTCAGCATATCTGTCTGGTATGATGAATTAGGTAATCCCACCAGTTTTTGTCTTCTGAGGACAGGGTAAGGTGCTTTTTTAAATGTACTATCAGGATTATCAGGTACGAAGGCGCCGTTTTGTTTCAAGGAGGTATACGAAGGTTTCGTTTACTTTGACTTGAAGAGATAGTGAAACCGTTTGGCTCAAATCTGTTATAGGAAAGTGGCGGTATTATCTATTGGTCCGACTGTTTTAATAACACCTTAAGTGTGAGTCTGCTTTAATTTATATTAATCTCGCGGCTTCAGGCTGATGAATTAATTTGGGAATCGACATTGTCTGTTGCTTAGCAGTATATGGATGGTATCTTTTTCCCAGGCGATAATATGTAGTTAAACAACCTTTAGGAAGTATCCGGACTATCTGTGCTTTCAAATGTTAACAGCACCTTTAGCCTGTTGTAAGGCGGCTATAGATTCATAGTAATCGTGAGATCCCAGGCTGGGGATCAGTATTGTCTTTGGTCTGTCTAGGTGATGTAGTACAAATCACACGGGGTACATTTACTCTACACACGTCCACTTCAGGATCTGGAGGGGGGCTCTTGGCACACCCTGGTAGCACTCTATCGCCCTATGAGAACGACGACGACAGGCAGGAACCGGGCCACTTGGATACGCCCGCGAGCGATATACAGTTGCTGGATGACACATACAGACACGGAACAGCTGGAAGGGGACGTACCACAGTACACGAGCCGCTGAATGCGCATAGAATATAAGCTCACACAGAGCGATGCCCGAGCGAAGACGGAGGAGACGGTTCACCGGAGGCTTGGGGCATTGGCTTGTTGTTTGCAACAGTTATACTTAGAAATATAAGTGCGGGGGTATGCCTCGTACAGAAAGAAAGAAACAAAGAAAAACGAAATTAAAATAAGTGGTTGATCCATCCACAACTTCATTTACCTAAAACCCTAAACAGTTACACTTAGAAATATAAGTGCGGAAGTATGCCTCGAACAGAAACAAACAAACAAAGAACGAACGAAATTAAAATAAGTGGTTGATCCATCCACAACTTCATTTATCCTATAGGCTACATAGTATCGCCTATTCCGTTTGGTTTATATAGTATACTTTGCCGGTTGGTTGTATATAGTATACTATGCCGGTTGGTTGTATATAGTATACTATGCCGGTTGGTTGTATATAGTATACTATGCCGGTTGGTTGTATATAGTATACTATGCCGGTGGGTTGTATATAGTATACTATGCCGGTGGGTTGTATATAGTATACTTTCCTAGGTGGTTTTATTACACCTCGCGTTTAAAGGTCCTACTCTTCTCCAGAGTTGTGCAAGAACTAGTATCTTCAAGTAGCAGCCCAATCAGCTCCTTCTTCATATATACAAAGAATCTATTCGACATCCTAGTAGCCTAAGTTTCTCGATCATTCCAAGAAACGTGTACTAAGAGACAATCCACCCGTCCGTGACAGTTAACAATTCGTATGAAATTATCTGTGTCATCCAGCGAATTCCATTTTTCTTGAAAATATAACGCCACAGGATATACAACACAAGTATTCAGCCGAAAAGGTACTGTTTTAAGGTTCAGTATAAAAATCTGTGTTGATACAAAGCAAATATATCTACGTTTGCCAACATATTCTACATGATTGAAATTAAAAGACAGATTAACCATTTCCAAACAATAGGACGCACACCTACGAAAAAAATCATCCCATCACCCGAACACCTGAGCAAAATTGGATAACGTAGAGCGTAGTGGAGTCACTGTAAACCACTATTCCTACGCATGGGTTGAAGTAGTACAGGACTCAGAAAGACTACCACTAATCTCAACTGTAGTGAGATGCAACAGAACTACCATGCATACATTGAGGTAGTACAGGACTCAAAAAGACTATCACTCATCTCAACTGTAGTGAGATGTAACAGAACTACCATGCATCGGCTGAGGTAGTACAGGACTCAGAAAGACTATCGCTAATCCCAACTGTAGTGAGATGCAACAGAACTACCATGCATACGTTGAGGTAGTACAGGACTCAGAAAGATTATCGCTAATCTCAACTGTAGTGAGATGCAACAGAACTACCAGAGCCCTCAATCGAGCGCTTGAAGTACAGCAAACGAGAAGTACTTGGGATGTACATGTATAGCCAAACATTAAGTCTCTTTAATTGTCGATCTTAAACTTTCTCGGCGACCTCTTCCACGGCGTCAGTGACCTTCTCGGTTATAGTTTTGCTGCAATGCAAAGGAATAAAAATATGCCGAGTTGCTGTCAATAGAAGATCATATGCAGAAAAGTAATGCTTGACACGAAAAATGAAAAAAAAGTGTATATAAACACGAAAATGCGTATGGATGCCTTACTTAGAGAGTAGCCCAAAAAAAATATTAACAATGGCAAATCATGAACAAAAGTGTACATATACACAGAAATACGAATGGTTGTCTTAGAGAATAGAGACACCATAAAAACAAGGTTTAACAACGGCAATCACGAACAAAAGTGTATATATATAAGTTATTTGCACACGAAAATGCGCATGGTAGCCTTACTCTGCAGTGGTGTATCGTCCCATCTGAATGGACTGGGCCGCGAAATTGGTCACGTGGCAGGCGAACAGTGCGTAATTGGGGGGGTAGATAGCCAGCGACCACCGCATGAACAGGCCACTGTACACCATCAGAGCTAAGAACGCGAGGATGTGTATGTTAATGTGGGGTGAAGTATATATACCGAGGTATATACTATAGCAGCAGGATGGGTATGTACATGTGAGTTGAAGTATATGTAATGTATAGTAGCAGCATGTGTATGTAAATGCAGGGTGAAGTATGTATACTATATAGAACGTAAGAAAAAGCGAGTTGAAATATATATGCTAAATAGAACGCGGGCTGTGAATGTAAATGTGGGTTGTAGTGTATATATTCAATACAACACATAGTATATTAAACGTTTTCATGAAGAGATAATTAGCGTCCCAGCGTCCAGAGACAAGGCTAGAGAACTGATATGCTGATGTGGCGAGAAACAAAACGAATTTGATTTCAAGGTACTAACGCTGTTCTTATAGTAGAAAGGCCGAGGAAGCGCGAGGAATAGGGTGATTCGCATACATACATACATGCATACATACATACATGCATGCATGCATACATACATACATACATACATACTTACTTACACACTTACGTACATACATAAATAAATACATGCATGCATACATACATATATACACACATGCATACAATCATACATACATGTATACATACATACATACATACGTACATACATACACAACCAGGGCACTAATTAAACGTACCTCCAGTCATTCCCGGGTTGATGTATGACGCATCCTTTTGCATTGAAGCAATTGCCTGTGAGTGCAACGTAGAGATGTGGTAGGATTGTTAGACGCGTTGTTCATGTTTGTTAAAAGACTGAAGGCGGGCTCAGAGCAGGGTTGATATAAGCAGATAGTTGGGGGCGGGTGGCGGGGGAGGCGAAAGTAGGTCAACTTATCATCGCGTACGTATCCACTTATACCTACAACAACATGACACACAAATGGACAGTACACATAGATATTCGTACTCATAGTGCACATACCAGGCAATTGCAATAGCATGGTACACACAATCGTAATAATCGCACTACAAATAAACACATGTTTTCACAACAATCACATAAAACCGAACACAGATATTCACAACGAACTTACCGCAACAGGAATAGTCCAATTAGCAACTAAAAGCCCCGGGCGTGCCAGTCAGCGAAGTGAAAGCAATCGAAGGAATAAAATCAGTACAATGAGTGAGTCCAACTCCTTGAAACCTTTAAATTGCAACAGTTAAGCGACGCATGACATCCCGAGATTAAACGTGTTCCTCCATATTGGAAGTGGCTTTCAAGAATACTTGTTCGCACTACAAAATGTAACACGTGTTTTCTGATAGTGCAAATGGGTCGTTGGGAACGTTCCAGCAGCGGAAAATAGTTTGTATTTTATACATTGCACAGGACACAACAATACAACTCGACTAAAAAAAGACATTCCAAAGATGCGGGAGGGAAATCCCCTCGACTTCAAATCACTAAAATTGACACGGAGTTCATATATATATGTATATATATATATCTATATATATATATATATATGTGTGTGTGTGTGTGTGTGTGTGTGTGTGTGTGTGTAGTA
>NW_014038711.1:2027-3681 GCF_001186125.1 Sphaeroforma arctica JP610 | reverse complement strand
TGTTGTTGTAATAATAATAATAATATTATTATATATATTATTATATATATATATATATATATATATAGTGTGGAGTTAGGCATGTTGACCAGTATTCATGTACATATATGTGTGTGCATATATTTGTGTGCATATATAAAAATACTAACTTTGTATATATGTATATGTATGCGTATGCCTATACTCGGACTATGACATTTAACGCCACGTGTAATTTCTGGGAGATTATTTCCCCTTGTACTGGTAGGCAATGCTATTGTGCTTTGCGCTTACCGGCAAAAAGTATATCTGAGAGTTTTTAGTACATCAAAGAATATATGCTCATTAGCACGAAAATGATCCTGCATTTCGAACACATTTCTAACAAAGAAGCTTGCAAGACTCTATAAACAAGTTTTGAGAACACTGACAAACATCACACGACCCACAGAAACATACCAGCGCCCAGTAGGCCAACTGCCTTCACCCATCGGTCTCCCATGATTTACACTATTGGGGATTTATACTACCAGGATATAAACACTGAGCTATGAAGTATGATCGACTACACTATAGTCTAAATACTAGTAGAAGAGTGATATAAGAATACCCCCGCTTGTAGCAATTATTAGAAGAATTGAATAGAGATTTTATGTAATAAAAATGTGTCGATTTTCTCGTCACTCACCAGTCACGACACACTATACACCACACAGTGGAACGCGAACACTTTCTTCATACCAACCCGAGGGAAATTTTACCTCTCTCTGTAGTAGTAGCCTCAGTTACTTTCTCGTTAAGACGTTTATTGTAAACGTTTATGCTGTATTATCACAATCTGCATTTAACTTGAGCGAAATTTTCGAGTGAGCAGCAGTGTATCCTTATAAACTTCTTCACACACGTTTACTGCATCACATGAACATAGAGGAATCAGGCTCACAAAAGGGGGAACAAATAAGGAAGGAGAGTACGTCATTACTTTTGTTTTGTAATTTGTATTTTTGGTTTTTGTTTTTTGTATTTTTGGTTTTTGGGGGGGGGGTTTTTTTTTTTTAAACATACGAAACCAAAGCAAAAGCAAAGCAAACAAAGAAAATCATGGCCCTCTGGATTTGAGTCTGCGCTAAATTTACGATGTCGTCGGAAGAAACCTGATTTCTGCTCGAGACCCAAATCCAGAGGGCCATAAGAAAATTATAAATTTAAAACTTGTCAATGAAGTCCTCATACATAGCCTGATTAGCCTCCTAAAAAAGAGATTTTTAAGTGGTCTCGTACAGTCGTACGTCTGCACAAGATCATTACGTTTTACGCTATGACGTACACAAATGAATTAATTTGACGTTTACCCCATTTTTACGTCAGAACGTTTTCTTATTTAGCCGTTGTATGTTTATATTCAACGTATACGCTGTATACCAGAACGTAATGCGGTTTGTCAGTGAGTCAAGTGACAAGGGTCAGACTCAGGGGGGTCATTAAAAAGGCTCATTATCGAATTCACATCCAAATTCCGATAAACCCCTAATCCGTACATAGTGTCGAAAAAAAATAAAAACACAACACGGGCGACAGATATTGTAAATATTACAAGTATTAAAGCTATTAAATTTCATTAGAGCACTATAATATAATATATATATATATATACCCTACTTATAATATATATATA
>NW_014038712.1:4273-10792 GCF_001186125.1 Sphaeroforma arctica JP610 | reverse complement strand
ATACATTAATATAGCCCTTTTATGACGGATATGACACGTGGGTGTCTTGGCAGGGAAATGAAAGGGGTGATGTACTTAATTATATAGGATCGTTTTACTTGTAGGATGTATAGAGGAAACCCCGATGGAATACCTTTTTTGTTCTAATATAACTATCTGTCCATCTCTTCTCCTTTACTGGCATGTTTAGATACATTTAATCGGCCTACTGACTCGCCTCACACATAAAGCACGCATGCAACTTGCGATACCCAATTCTCCAGTCCTGATTTGTTTTGGTAATTTCTCCTCAACAGTGTTTCGAGTTTGAAGAGTCCCTTCAAATACATCCCCAGAACACTACTTGTAATTGGAATCATCGAGCTCCAAATAAACTCAGATCAATATGTTGGCCTCACCGTCACCCGCCAGTGCGGCACCCGCAAGTAAGTGCCAACTCAAGGTTTAAGCCACAAGCAAACTTAGCTGAATGAGTAGTTTATCACTACATATGTTAAAGAGACAGACGTATGCATAAGTAGACAGCTATATACATATATATAACGCGAAACAGGATGAGTACTATCTCCCATAGTCTAGTGATACTATTTGCAATATGCATGCACACGTGGAATATGTCTATCTGGCGTTACAGGCATAGGGTTTTAGAGTTCTAACTTTCAAAACTCTATACCTTATAAACATCAGTGCACCTGCACTCATAACACTAAACAATAATACTCGTGCTTATTACTTGTTGAAAGCATCTACTCCTGTCATTCCGCGTTCCCGCTTGCACTTCCCCCACCCCCCCCTTCCGCACACACACTCGCTACCACTATATTACCGCTAAATCAAACAAACAACCAAAACCCTAAACCCTATACTACTCTCAACCACATCTGTAGAGACCTATATACACCATGTTCTGCGCTAAACCCTAAATCCTATATCGTAAACCCTAAACCTTGAAACCTCACGCAGCCAAAACACCGACGGCTTCCACCGCCAAATCTGCGCCACAGGGACTGCTGACTCTGCGCGTGCGCATTGTGGACTCGGGTGCTGTGCGTTCGATGCAGGTGTGTGTCTGAATGAATGAATGTATGTATGTATGTATGTATGTCTGAATGTATGTATGTATGTATGTATGTATGTATGTATGGATGGATGTATGTATGTATGTATACATAAATGTGTTTTTGTATGTATGTGGCTACCTAGTGGCTGTGTGCGTGTGTGTGGCCTGTGGCTGCTTACGAGGGAGTGTCAGTTAAGGTGTGACATAGTGTTGGTAGGCCGTATGTGTCAGTATATGAACATGTGCATGAGTTTGTGAGATGAGTAAGGAGTTGGGATAAACGCGTAAGCGTACGAAGTACGTGATTATTTGCGTACACGGCTGTGTCTATGGTTCTGCAGGTATGGCTTGGTATGTATGATTGTACATGGATGTGGTGTATGCATGCAGTGCTAGGTGTATTTGTGTTTGGTGTATTTGGGTTTGTGTGAGCATGGTTGTGTACGTGTGGGCGTGTGTGTTGGTGTGCACAAGCATGATCGTAAATGAATGTATACGCACTTCAAATACAAAGTCTCCCAATGTCACACCCACACAAAAAAACCTGGTGTACCCAGTTGTGACATTGCTACGCTTAAATACACACATACATACGTAACAATTAAACACTACACGCATATACACCTATACACATATGCACATACATACATACACACATACACACAAACACACATACACACATACACACATACACTACGCATATACACACACACACTACTAACATACACACACATATACATACATACACACTACTCGCATACACATATCCACAATACTCACATATATACCATACTACCTCTACCTACCGCAGTTCGATCCCTCGGTTATACTATACGACGTGTGCAAAGAGATTCTCGAGAAGTTGGGCGAGAAAACAAACCTGGGACTAGACCACGGACTATTCCGCCCAGAAGACGACTACAGCCGAGGCGTCTGGCTCAATGCCGGACGAACCCTGGAGTACTATGATCTCAAGAACGGTGACCTGGTGGAGTACAAAAAGAAACATCGTCCGCTCAAGGTGTGTGGATAGAGTTTTGTGTGTGTGTTTGTGTGGTTGAAAGGGTGTATATGTGTGTTAGGATGTGTTGTAATGACTCGTGTGTAGGTTTGTATTAGTGGATGTAACACTTGAACACTCACTTTCTCATTTACCATTAAAGGTAGTTCTCGTAGATGATTTCCTGGAACACTCACTTCCTTATATACCGTTTAAGGTATTATATACCATTTAAGGCAATTCTCATGGATACTTCCTTTTAACACTCACTCCTTTATATGGTAATTCTCATGGATGGTCCCCTTTAATACTCGCTTCCTCATATACCATTTAAGGTAATTTATTCCCTTTAATACTCACTTCCTTATATACCATTTAAGGTAATTCTCATGGAAGATTCCCTTTAGTACTCACTTCCACATATACCACTTAAGGTAATTTATTCCCTTTAATACTCCCTTCCTCATATACCATTTAAGGTAATTCCCATGGAAGATTCCCTTTAATACTCACTTCCCCATATACCATTTAAGGTAATTCTCATGGATGGTTCCCAGCGTACCGTGCTAATTGACGACAGTCAGAATGTGGGGCAGATTATCAAAGTCATCTGCTCACGCATCAACCTCAGCAATCCAGACGAGTTCTCGCTTACCAGTAAGTGGTGTAGATTCAAATTGCGACTAATAGACAGCTGTTGATGCAAAACCCTAAACCCTAAGGGGTGTGGATGGTTTAGTGATCTCGGAATAAGAGACCTAATCCAAACTTTTGTCAGTGTACACAGGGCGTCGAAGTGCTTCCGTATCTCGATATGATGATAATGTGTTTCGTAACAACTCTATATATATATATATATATACATCTATATATATATCTATGTATATCTATGTATATCTATGTATATCTATGTATATATATATATATATATATATATGTATGTATATGTATGTAGATATATATAGATAGATAAATAGAGAGATAGATAGATCAGGAAGCTAACCTATTTTTCATACGGTGTTCCATGGATCAGGAATCTTACTACTAATACTGAGTTCGTACACGCTCCTGGGGCTGATACACCTGTGACTGTTATGTATTACATGGCTGGTCTGAGGGTGGTTGATGTATGTGTTGGTTGTAACCTAACCCAAGCTGTATATACATAGGCACATACATATACACAACTTCTCGCGTGACGCGCACTTATCACCCCCGCACTGACCAAACTGCCTGTATACACATCACAGCGGGGCAGAAGAAGCGACCGTTTGGCGAAGATGACATGCTGAGCGAAAGCGACGATGACGACGTGGATGAACCCAACAGGTACACAAGGTGGTCTACTTATTGATTATATTTCTATTTATGGATTTTATTTCTATTCATAGATTCTATTTCCATTCATAGATTCTATTTCCATTCGTAGATTCTATTTCTATTTATAGTTTCTATTTATATATATATATATATAGTTTGTGTTTTACTCCTGGGTGTAACCTTCCTTCTGACTTAAGCTTCGAATCGTCAATATGTTTGTGGCACCTAAATTGACAGATGACGTATATTGACTATGATTGACTGTTTGTTAAGAGAAAAAAGCGATGTCAAATATTATCTGTATATGTATGTACATACAGCTGCACGCTCGTGTGGGAGGGAATCCAGCAACAACCCGCATTCACCGAATGGCTCTTCAAGAGGGTCACATCGACGCCTGCGGCGAGAGAGTACTTAGAGGAACATAGCATGGCTAATTTATTTGATCTCGCCTTGACGGAGACGATTGTGAAGCCCGATCAGGATAGTGCATTATGATTGGATATGAGGTTATGGGCGATGAGATGGTAGTTCCGTATGTAGCAAAAGAAAGTAAAAACTGGGACCAAAAATCAGTTAAAACTGTGCAAAGTCAATATGTCATCAGAGTTAAGAACTTGTATGGGTCTATATGGGCATTGGTCATATACCTGCAAGTTTTGAGATACCAGTCTGGAATTGCTGGAATTGATAGAGGCCTGAATTTTACTTCGACTCTTTGACATGAAATATCACATTCGCATGCCACGCAACTATATCCGTCTACGTATACCCATTCTAAGCCGCAATTGAGGACGCAAGCGAAATACTTGCACGTACAAACTGCATTCAATTCCATCATCAACGTAACAAACTAAAGTGCAATACGCCGTTAAATAAGGATTGGCTGGCGACATAACTGTGGTATGTGTATTTTTTGTGGGTGTTGTTGTAATGTTATTGATGGATAGAGTAGTTGAGCCTTATATACCCCGTAGTACAACTACAAGTGCACCCATTCGTCTGGCCCGCACTTGCACCTCCATGCTGACAGAGATTGGACGAACTTACATCGTAATTTCTTTTCAGTGACCACATTTACAATCGTATGTACTTGAAATAACATTGCATGCTTTATAGTTCTAACTACTGCTGATAGCTATCAGTAGTTGCGTTGATAAAGAGAAATCAGGTACCATTCCCTTACCACAAGAGTTAATAAAACCTGTGTGTTTACCTGTGCTCCCGTTCAGACTCGGAATTGGGGAAGCAGCCCACTCGTCAATATCCTTGTCACAGTTGTATACCTTAGATTTCTGCTTTGCATTAATGCACATTGACACATATCCCGCCATGCTGATGTGGACATCTGAACCTGCACCGAATATACTCCTGTGAGCATGAGCGCGTCCATTCCGGTTTCAAACAAGGTCGAGCAAGAGTGTGGGTTGTAAAACTTTACATTTCGTTTGTTTTGCATTTGAGCTATGTATATTTTATAGCCAATTTTACATGGTGTTTTTTACACAGAGGAAGTAGTAAAGTACGAATGCCGACTTTGCCGAAGGTCCGAGGCCCATTCTATTGAATAGTTCAGAATTCTAGTAATTTAGTCAATTCCTCAAAAGACCATAAGCTGGTTTGGCAAAGCCTATTGGATGACCTATCACGAATTGAGCCAGGAAAGAATTTGAAGCGGATTCATCACAGATTGAGTACTCAGTACATTATAGTCCCCATGAGTCATGAGCTCACCGAGGAACACGTACAAATAAACGTAAAAGTGCATATTATTATTTTCAACGTTTTAATGATTATTTTAGGAAATACAAATATATATACATATTTAAAATTAGGAATATTTATTATTATTATAAAATATGCCATATTTATATTATTTTCCTAAAAAAATAATTCGTGCATGTTTCATATATTATTTTTTTCCAAAAATATATATGTTACATATTTATTAATTCTCTTATATAATTTCCTTATATTTATTATTTCGCCTATATTTCCACATAAATACTTCAAATTATTATGTTTTGACATAGCTTGCTATTTAGTATGTGTGACGATAGTTGATACTAAAAGTTAAAAATACATTGATGAATAGTCCTTGTATATGCACAACACATATGCACAACGTAGCATAGTAATATACTAAGTATGAACATATAAAGATCTTACACTTGGTTTATGTACACTAAAAAGATAAAAGATCTATATAATAAATAAATCATGAGTTATTTGACATCTAAACGCGCATTTTTGTAATGTCATTATTCTGAGTCATAGAACTCGACAGAGATCATTTAGCAGTGAAGCAGGAATATGTACAGATTAAGCTGCACTTGAATACTGTGCACTGGGGTGGATATTTGGGTATGTGCGCTTATATTGTCACTTAATATAAGTCAAATATACTAACGATCTATGAGTTGACTTGTGTATATAATATGTATGTGATTGCTTGTCATTATTCCAACCCCATAAGTATAAAACCGTATTTATTTATTTTTTGCCAACTTTTTTTTGTTCGAAAAATCAATGAATTTTCAAATTGGAAACAATTTGCCACCTTATTTGAAAAGGGTGGTCAACATGCATCGAGCGGAAACAGGTTAAATTGCAACTGACGCTATACCACTGGTACGATAGCTCTGAAATTGGTAACAGAGCTCAAGGACAATACTATTGAGTGTTAACAATTATTTGTATGCCTGTGAATTATAAAGTTCACAATGTCCCTTCTGACAGGATTTGTGACAAGTGTGGATTACGTCTTCTGTAACCAAGATGCGCTCAGGAGACAAAATATCGAATTGGCATATTTTGTGAAAAAGCGTTTTTCGGGTATCACCCGACTACAATAGTGTCAAAAAGAGTGTTCAACATGTGGGTTTGTAATTTTTGATGTTATTTCGTCCTTTTTGGTATAATTCCAATTACAGGGGTCTTACATGCATACTTGCGAAGTTACACAACTCTATATATGGACACATACGTCCATGGAAACACACACACACACACACACACACACACATATATATATATATATATATATATATATATATATATATATATATATATATATATATATATATATATATATATATATATATATATATATACTATATACTATATATATATATATATA
>NW_014038712.1:0-3708 GCF_001186125.1 Sphaeroforma arctica JP610 | reverse complement strand
GATATAGTATATTTCAGAAATATGCCATATGTACAATATACATTTTCACAAAATATATTATATAATATAGTATATGAAAGAAAATGTATATGCGATATTTTACATCAGCTATAAAACAGCTACTATACACCTGTACAATTCCTTTAATATAGCTACAAACTACATACAGCCTACCTATATAATTATTCTACTATAATTACAAAATACAGTCATTATGCCTATACAAATCCTTTGATAGAACTGCAAGATACAGGCTATATGCCTATACAATTCCTATAGTACAGCCGTGAAATATTATATTTCGTAAATATATATATATATATATATATTGTACATTTGAAATGGCATATTTCATAAAAATGGGTTTAGTTTAATATCGAAAAATATGTGTTCCTCGGTCAGGTCATGAGCCATGAGCCCATGACTCATGAGCCTTGGTCGTTACTTCGTTCCAATTTTCCATGGCCATACTCTGCTGGGACTTGTCTGTCTCTATTTTTAAAAAAATATAGTACTTCTTTTCTCTCTAGTATAGACCGTTCCAATTTACTCTTTCCTGTTTCCACTCCCCCCCCAGCCAGAGCTACTGGTTACATCCTCATAGGCTCAAACAACCGCATTCCGTGAAAACTTATAAATCGAATAATATACGTTAATGTTCAACTTTTATTCTATTTAAATACGGTTCTCTGTATTAGGTGCGCTTGTCGGGACTACATATTAAAATTTAAAGTGGTGTATGCTTTTAGGTCTCCTGTGTGTATGTAAATATTATTTTCGGCTTTTCGCATGGCCCTCTGGCCTCTGGATTTGGGTCTCGAGCAGAAATCAGGTTTCTTCCGGCGACAAATCGTAAATTTAGCGCAGACTCAAATCCAGAGGGCCATGGTGTTCGTCTCTCTATATATATTTTAGGATGTATTTTGTTATTTTGTTTCTTTTTAAATATCAAATTGTATGTAAATAGAGACAAGAGTCCAAACTTCAAGACTCCAAGACTCAAAGTGAGTGAGACTTTTCACTTTCGCGGCGGGCCTCCGTACAAGGCAAATATGCAGCTGAAAACGTACTATTTTTTACCTTAACGCACACAATTATAAAAGTTTTTACGCATACCGTTTTATTTGGTGTTTCCAAAACGACAACCAAAAAATAAAATTATCCAGGAACTGTTCTAAATAGATTAACAATAGACAAATATACATTGGTCCGGATCTAAAACTGCAAAAGTTCAATTTCTATTTTGGCATATATAGTTGGGTGGCATCATATGCCAATATATTGGCAGTCTTCGTCGCCAAGGTCATGTAGCGTGCGCAAACGTATCCCGTTTCCCGCTATCGCAATGTTTTTTTCTTTTTTTCTTTTTTTAACAAAATATTGAATTACTCAAATAGTAAACAAAACAAAAACAAACATTTTGATTTTTTTTAAGAAAGAAAAACCAGTATGTCCACCACTACATATCGTTATCAGGTATGATTCATGCACTACATACATATTTACTTATTTAGAATATTTATGGTTTATGCACATTGCAGTTCTAAATGTATAACTAATATATTTAGAGTAAAACCAAGCTGCAGAATGTTTAGGAGTACATTTCTGTTGAAAAAAAATGTAAAATATTCATTTTACAACATAGAGCAAAGTAAAATAATAGAAATAAAATATTTCAGCATAATATAAAAAAATACATACGATGAGCGTAGCTGCCGTGGCACCTTTTTTATATAAATAATACAGCCGATATCGGATTTATCTGAGTAGGCTCACCACAACGTATATACGATAGTATTTACTGATCCGGGAATAAAAGTCACCATATATTAGCTTCCATCATATATAGTAACGAATACACTCGGACACCCCACGCTCAGCTCTTCTCAACCAATTGTACGAGCAAAATGAAGTACATTTCGACATTTATATTGGCATCAAGTGCCTTATCGGCAGCAGTCTTGGCTTCCCCGCCAGTGCGTCGACAGATGCCAGGCTTTAACAATTGTATCTTAGGCGAACGAGAATGCGCAGATCTACCAATACAGTACACAGACGAAGCAGATATGGTTACAATCTGCTGTCCACTGGGCCTAACCCTTCTCGAACCACCTCCTGCGGGAGCCACTGACGACGCAGCATACTTTTGCGAATGTGTACAACTCATCGACCACGGTGGCATACTGCCCCCTATAGACGGGGGTGGTATACTACCCCCTATAGACGAGGGTGGCATACTACCTCCTATAGACGAGGGTGGCTTGCTGCCCCCTGTAGCGCCCTGCGAGAACGATGGTACCACATGCCCGGAGGGATACAGTATGGAAGAAATTGAGGAAGAAGTTAGTGATGTTAGTGATGATGTGGATGCAACTGCGGGCCCTGACGCCGAAGTCAGTTCGGAACCTGAGGAGTGTTGGTGCACTCTAGGTGTGCCTGAAATGGTGGTAGAGTACTCGAGCGATGCACCGGAGGCCACCGAAGAAGTTTCGGAAACTGGCACGGTTGCTATGGAGACCCTGGAAGAGTGATAAGCTCATAGGCTTTATTTACGGGCGTTTGTTTACCCCATGTGAAAGTGAGGCACAGTGCACGCCCGAGTTCATAACCCCTACAAATTGAGGTATATGTGCACCCACACGTATATCCAAACTTCTCAGTGTTGGTGTTATGTAAAAATCTCATCCGGAATCGCAGAAAAAAAAGTAGAATATGGTAGGCTTTCGATGGCATATTCTATATATAAAATTGCAGCCCTGAATATAGATTCTTCAATAGAGTTTTATTGAGTCTCTAAATTTGTTAACAGGTGTATTTGCCTTCATCTGGGAGTCAAATCCTCTTTCCCTTCTTTTTTCACTAAATAACCAAATAGCTTGATATCAACGATACCGACTAACCGTCTAAGCAGAGCACGACTGTGGCTGATATAGATTACAACGATCCGATTGTAGATTGTTCAACTGCCAGCAACCAACAACCGCATCACATAGCAACCTCATCTATCAACATATGGATGTACCGTCTGTCAGCGGGTCACTTAACATTTCAGTAGTATTTCATACCGAGCTATCTTCGAGTTAAGAGATGTACACGGTTTGCAGAAGCCAATGCATGCTCCGATCAGACGCGTTGCAAGCATTCTATATACGTGTGTTATAGAGGACACGTGCATATATATCATCGTGTGCGTACACATCCCAATTACGAATGTATACACAGAATGATGTCAACTACAGATTGCTTCTCTACTAGCATTCAAATATTTTAAAGCTCATATTCTTCGTACTCCTCCTCTTCTTCCTCGACTTCCTCCGTCTTGGCCTCCGACTGCGGGAATCAAGACAGCTGAAAGTAAATGCGAGTTGAAAGATGCTACAACCAAAATATTACATAAACTTTAACACGATCAGATAGCCAACTAACGAAGAGTGTGATTTGTGCGAACGTATTGTTCATGGCAAGTACATGTATATGAATACATATACTTATACGAACACGTCACACACACAATTTACACACATATATACATACATACACTCGAACGCACACATACAATACATACATATATATACATACATACATACATACATGTATACATATACTTATACAAACACGTCACAAATACAATATATACACATACATACATACATACACTCACACACACACACTCGCAAATATATATATATATATATTTATATATATATA
>NW_014038713.1:7456-10795 GCF_001186125.1 Sphaeroforma arctica JP610 | reverse complement strand
GTGTGTGTGTGTGTGTGTGTGTGTGTGTGTGTGTGTGTGTGTATATATATATATATATATCACTATGCATACATATAGCAATGCGTTAGGAAGAATGAGTACGTGTGTGCTTGTCTTTGTTTATGTGCGCATATACTCATATTACCTTCGCATTTGTGCAAATAATATTTTACAATACAAGCGCTAACACGATACCAGCACATACTCGAGGGTGCACTAAAAGAGCATTCAGAAGAAATTTTTGAGAAGTCTCGCACGCTTGCAACTCATATACGATATACAGCACTGCAGGTCGACGAGCGAGTTCTTATACAATACATAAATGTGTGCCTCTCGGCTTTTGTTTAAGATGATATGCACAACAATATGTCCGCTAGTTTGCCTGTACATACCATGGCCACAAAGGGATATTGTTGTACAACTTGGACCATGTGATCAATCTCTTGGCGTAAGTTGTGTTTCCAGACTTCGCGGATTTGGAACTTGCCTTCCGCTTCGGCTTGTTTAGTAGCGTTCATCTTGTCTAAATTATTCTCCCGTGTATCTATTTCTAGTTTCATAAGTCTTTCGTATACCGTTCCTTCGTTCGCATTCGTGTGAGAAGACGGGTGTACTTAGTAGACATAGGTGCTGCACGTTCTATGCACACGATGGTATAGTATGTACCTGAAGTATACCTTTTGGTGTACTTCGAAGATATAATGCTGGCTACTCAGTGTCGCTATAACACCCCTTACATAAGCAGTTCACGACGTATGGCCGCGGCTATGCTTTTTCTTCGCATGTATGTGTGTGACGAGTGCGTGTACTTGTGTGCGCAACCACGCTCGCTATGGGACTCGGGATTACCTTGTCTGTAGGTGAGATCGGCAAATTGTATAATAATATATTGGATCTTCGTATTTGCAAACTGTCATCCTATAGCTCTACGGTATTTAATAATATATTCAAGAAGTGGTACTATCCCCGATATACGATGAATAGTTGTGTAGAGTATTGGTATGGACTGGGGAGTGGGGATTACTGGGAACCCTCTAGTAGTAGAGAGGGAGCTACGAGTCCTGACCTCAATCCGTTACATATAAAAGTTTAACGTAGTAGCTATTTACGTATTCGATTTATACACTTCGAAACGTTTATTCGAGTCCAAAAACTGGGGGAATTCGATCAAGACCTATATTCGAAATAAGCGTACACTCTCTGGTCAATACATCTAATAAATCTGAATCTCAGGGCTCCAAAGTTGTGTACCCTTGTAGGGAACCATAGGGGGCTATCCAGATATAAACGGTCAGAGTTCTTGTTCTTGTTATCATTTTTGTATATATATAAAATATTTGCTTGCTAAATGTTGCGCAAAAGAAATAAATAGGAGGCTATGAAAATCCCCAACAGCCATATACCCGCCAATTTGATGGGAACCAATAAATACACCAGTGAAACTATCGATATGCAAGTATGTACATCAAGAGAAGTTGAGCTGATTTGGAACAAGTGTAGACGCAAACAAACAGTGTACGCTGTAGCTCGGTTGTACTGACCACATACTGCTTCCATCGCTGCTGTGTATAGAAAGAGCGTCCACTTTCTATTAAAAGTGAAATTTGATTAGAATTAGTAATTATAGGCTTATCGACTAGAACGTGATCCGTTGGCCGCACTATGAGGAAATTTTGTAAAAATGAAGAGCAGTTTCATTGAATGTGACGTTCTTAAGCTATAATCTTGTGCTTTCTATTAGGCTTGTACATGTAAGACACTCCGCTGCACGCCAAAGTAAGCAATATGCACATCCTGTTCTAGTCAAGTCTGCTGTACCAATATAGCTATTGTGCGCAAAACTTCAAAATTGGAATTTGTATCCTACATATATACACGTTCTGTATCTACTTCAGTAGTAGCACTGTATTTCTATACCTATACAGTGTAGGTAATGAAGGCCTCCACATAACGACCTAATATTGTATTTAAGGTGAATTGCATCGAATTAGTTACTCTTGTGTCATTGAGCATTTACAGTCGGTTTAGATGATGTGTAGCCCAAATTTCTGTAAGATTACAATCATCCAGTCTCATGACTGTCAAACAGTTCCTCTTGTGTGTTATTTATTCCTAGTATGTAATAAAACTATCCAACAAGAACCGTAAGCGATTATCACAATACACATTTCGACTTATTTGAAAGAAGACTAGGGCGTTGTATCAAGCCAGGGGAGAGTAGCGCCTACGTGATCCAAAAAAATAACTTTGTTGATACGCGTACTGTGTATTTAGTGTGTGGCATATTCTCATAACTAAATGATGTTCTCGATGTTTGGCAGCGAGCATGAAATATTATACCTGCTATATAAATCGAACATGTGCAAACTTGAAATTCGTGTTGCGGACGCTGCTCTGCCCGATTTATAAATCTTCCACTTATGACTAGTCCATGTATCCTACCGATTGTAACATCATGCAGACAACAAACATCGCTAACTTACTTCTACAGGCTACCAGCTTATGGCTTCATGATAACAACGCGACTCGTGTCTTTTAAATAACAGCATAATACAGGCAAGTCATTTATTTGTGAATAATAGTCAGCAATCACGGCCTCCTAAAATAATTATGTACACAGCAACATGTATGTGATTTTTTACTAGAGGCTATGAGCAACAACTAAATTCAAACCCTAAACTCTAGAATTTAGGAAGGTTGTACATCTGTAGCTGTTGAACAAAATATTGTGTAAATAATATTGTGAAGTCCTGCTTCAATGCAACATTGAGGAGAAGGCCTCATATTTATTTTAAAGAATAGAACTGCTGGGCTTTCAATTATTCGTACATGTTGTGTGTTGAGCGAACACAAACGTAGCGATCATGGGCAACCAACAAAGCAATACCCTGAGCGATCAGAGGCAAGGAGATGTATACAACAGGATCAGTGCGGGCGTCCGCGAAAAGTTTGCGCACGGTGTATCGTATAATATGAAGGTATGGTACACGTTTGTCACTAGCCTGGACAGACATCGTATTGTGAAACCTTGTAATATATATATATATATATATATATACATATATGCATGTATGCATGTATGCATGTATGCATGTATGCATGTATGCATGTATGCATGTATGCATGTATGTATATGTATATATGTATATGTATATGTATGTATATGTATATGTATATGTATATGTATATGTATATGTATATGTATATGTAAATGTAAATGTAAATGTAATGTAAATGTATATGTATATGTATCTGTATCTGTATATGTATATATATGTATATATATATGTATATAGTATATGTATATGTATATGTATATATATATATATATATACTATA
>NW_014038713.1:0-7436 GCF_001186125.1 Sphaeroforma arctica JP610 | reverse complement strand
AGTAGTGTAGTAGTAGTAGTAGTGTGTATATATATATATATATATATATATATATATATATATATATATATATACTATATATATATATATATGTGTGTGTGTGTGTGTGTGTGTGTATATATATACATATAAGTGTGTGCGTGTATTAGTGTGTGTTTGTTTTGTGTATTGTATCTCTAATATATATATATGTGTGTGTATGTGTATACATATATATGTATGTAAATTTACATATATATATATTTGTGTGTGTGTGTTTGTGTGTGTGTGTGTGTGGGAAGGGGGGGGGGCTGCATGTGTAGTTGGGTTAGTGTGTGTGTGTGTTTTTTTTGGTATGTGTATATATACCCGGTATGGCAAGAATATATCAATTTGTTCAAACTGTGCTGATGTTTTTGTATACTTTGCCAACCTTCATACGTTAGCAAACGCGCATTGTTTAAAATCTTGTCTCAGGAATTTTGATATATTTACTGAAGTCCTGTTTATCCCGCCCTTGTCATCGTATAGCATAAGGACACATGTATTTTTATATTGTGTACGTGCAAATAGGATCTGATTTTGGTCTGTACTCACTAAAATTATCATAAGCCAAACATTAGGGAGCTCAGGGCCACGTGTGTGACACCTGGTCTCTCGGGATGTGCGCTCTCTTGATGCTATATTCCTTCCTGGCTTTCACGGCCTCATTGTATGTGGGAATATATTGTTCCCTGTATATCCGATAGTATAGGGGATATTCTGATTCCTGCTCGTCAGGTATAATAAGGGATGAGTTTACGAAGAACCCCTATACTAATGCAGAATGCTTGGTCAAATTTCCAGGTAGTCATTAGGGGAGATAATAATGTGGGCAAGTCGGTTCTTATGCAACGGTTGCAGGGTAAGCCCTTTGTCAGCACATATACACCCACTGCTCAGATAGAAGCGAGTACAATCGGGTGGAGATACGATCGTACGGGAGATATGGTCAAGGTATGACGCCCAAACCTTTGCACAATAGCCAAGCATTTGAACAATTAATATGGTGTTGAGGTTTTAGACACGTTGATGCATAAACAAAAACATTCTAAACTGTCTGTTTTATCGAGTATACCATATGTTCTTCAACGCGTAGCGACTCGCGCGAGCACGTGGTGATGTGTGCTGTTCATTCTGTTGTGACCTTGGTGTAATGGGTACACTCCAACGAAAAATTCAGGACAAACGGCACGCAAGTGCAGCGTATGTGATTGCCTTACTCAGATTTGACGCAAAGTTCAAGCCATGTATTGTGCGTTATGTTGGTGTGGTAATGACTGAAATTTGGTGATGTTTCGGCTCTTCTTGGTATGTCAGGGCGCCATCATCATGTGCGATATCGCAACAAATGTTTATACTTGTGTATGCATGCGTGTGGTTAGACTTAAACCGTATATCGATATTATTGTACAGCTCAATTCATTGCGAATCAATGCCAACTTCTGCCTGTCCAACACAGGTCGAAGTGTGGGACGTCGTGGACCACGCTCGAGTTAGAGCGAATCAGAATCCAGGTACATTAAAACTGTCCAATGATATTGCGCCAAACTCCAGAGCGAATATGAAGGGAAAGGAAGCGACCGGAAAAGGCACTAATACGGCGGGATTCTCTCACTCATTCTGTGATGCGCAATTCGTCGATGTGTATAAAAATACGCACGGTGTTATATTCGTCCTAGATGTAACAAAACCTTGGACTTTTCTTTATGTGCAACGAAATGCAGCACAGGTGCCTGCACATATTCCGATATTGCTCTTAGTTAACAAGGTAAATTCGTGCTTGATGTCTGATTGAAAATGTACTCAAGTCGTGCATGTCCACATACAAAGCTGCCACATTTGTGCGTGCCAATTTATACACATCCCATTACCATAATAGTCTGATATATGTTTTTGCAGCATTGTTGTGATAAAGCCTGATATTAAATTTGCATACACACTTTTCTAAGGTATATGGAGTTGCTTGGCATAAAGTTCAAATACTTGCCTGTGACCTTGTGGCCTGCGCCTGTGTGGTGGAATTGGACAGTTCTTGCGGTCCATTTAGTTGGGACACAAAGTTATATAATAATTTCAGAGTTGATCTTGCGTCGCAGTACGCTGCTTTATCACGTGGCACTAGTCGATCACGTGGCACTAGTCGTATACGCTCACCACTGTGCGACATTTCCTTGCGCCTTATAGAATTATACCGCCCTAATTTTAACGCTTGCATATATATATATATACATATATATGTATATATATATATATATGTGTGTGTGTGTGTGTGTGTGTGTGTGTAGTATATATATATATATATATATATATATATATATATATATATATATATATATATTCGATGCGCACAATTGCTTTCTTGTTTTATTGTGTGGATAGAACGGTGGGAAGAGGCGAGGGAAGAGTTTGTGAAGGGACAGCGCTATACGCACACAATTTTTACTAATGTACACATATATTTTCTCATGCGCGTAGGTAGATCTGCGACAAGATCGCAGTATCACTAACGAAGAACTGGTGGCGTGGACGGACAACATGGCTTACGACAGTGACCGGGATGTGCGATTCGCCGAGGTGTCGTTGAAAAATGGGTATGTGACTCCCATGTCTGTTTACTGTGTTGCTCTGACGGGATTAGAGGCTATTTGTCCCCTACGATATGCACACAACGGTATCATCCTTTTGCTGGCGGACGTTCTACTATTATAAGGATGGTGGGATTGCTTTTGCATGTGGGTTTTGCCTATGTGTGCAAATTCGCTTGACAAAAGCGGATTTTGCGCGTTGATAATGGCTTGTCATTTGTCGTCTGGAGCTTGTGAGCTCTTTCCCTTGAGAACAGAAGTAAACAGGACTTTAAAAGTGATCACTTCACGGATTTTATGAGAATAACTGATTCCATTATCTATTTTGTCAATATCTCTTTACTTCGTATGCGATTGTATATTTGCCTTGACTTTACCTATTTACTTGTGCCGTATATCATTTATACCACTTATCTAACTATCCAATCATTCCAAAACGTTGGAAGCCAATACGCAACGGCAGAATTCAACTTGTTGTCTCTTGTCCTGCTATTTTTCTCGTTCACACTATGCTCGGCATGCGGCAACAAGCAAACGCACGCTTCCTATGTTGACTCGAAACAAGCATATCACATGGCGCTTTATAATATTTACCCAACCTCATGCACAATCGTAGGTCTAACTATCCCCTTTCTTTTGAAATCGACCAGGTATGGTCTGCAGTTTCTACACAGCTACCTGTCTCTGCCGTTTCTGCATCTGCAACGACGGTCACTTACTGACCTGTTGCAGGCCAACGCCGTCAATTTGCGAGAGGTTGGTTTCATTGGCTGCGCTTTTAAAATCAATCATGGTGCGTGCATTTGCCAGAAGTTAGTATTTATTAACTACTTCTGAAACCAATCTTTTTGCGTGCATTTGCCAAAGGTTAGTATCAATTGGCTACTCTTACCCATTCTTGGTGCGTGCATTTGTCAGAGGTTAGTATTCATTAGCTACTCTTCTGGAACTAACAATGGTGCCTGCTTACAAATATCTTGAGCTGAACGTTGCTGCACTCTCGAGTGTTGGGTCAAGATATATTGGTAGCCTCTGGCCAGTTCGTAGCGTCTTCGAAATGCATAATGTATCGACCAGAAGAGCAGGTTTCTCTTCTTGCTTATCAATGGAACGCGATCGCTACTTAAATATGAATTCCATTGACTATTCAGACCAGTGCTCTCCTGGACGAGAGCAAGTTACAGTCCCATGCGGAATACATCGATGCACGGAGACGAAAGTCATCAGGCGCAAAAGTTGAAGACGGGCATATATCGCATTTGTCGGCTCAGACACAAGTACGGCCCTCGTCCCCGATGCTGGCGGAATCTTATCCGCAAAATTTGGGAGAGGCGTTGCCCAGTGCACACGCGCGTATACATGCGAAGGAGCAAGTTGACGAAAATGGCTACATTCGGGATACAAAAGATAGTAAGTCTTCAGTTCAAGAACACCAAGGTGTGAATATACCTGACAAACATCAAGGTGATGGAATCGAGGATCGGTTAGCGTCATCTGCTGGGGTGTTGGAAGCATCTAGTGCTTACAGCAAAGATACTGCAGTTGAAAATGATGGAACTTGCATAGGGGAGGGAATTGTAAACCCGATAGACATATCAGAGCAATCTGAGAACAAAGGTGACGTGGCCTTCGACTTACTTAGTGATTTGGTGCCCATAGTAATAGAGTCCGGCGGAGCCGCGCCCAGCGCACAGTTGTCTGAGTTCTATGGAAGCGCGGACGACCTGAGCACAGACCAGCGTGGAGGCGCAACCACAGATGTATTACCCGATGATAGCTATACATCGGACAATATTGTTAGTGCTGGAGATGGGGTTGCGAGGGATGTGATGGATGAACATGAGATAACTGATCCTGTGGATGCTACGGCAGAGGGTGACAACAGGTTGCTAAGTGTGGCCGTTGATGAAGACTTCTCGTACGATGAGATGGTGTTCAATGGTGTTTTCGGTGTAGGGCAACAGAGTGGCACATCGGATAGCAGCAGCAGCAGTGAGAGTGCACCGGAAACGAAACCGAAACCTAAGACCGCCCCGAAGAAGAAACAGATGACCGAGAAAAAGGACATAGGAAAGCTCCTGAGTGAAGATCGTAGCAAGGAACGCGCAGACATCGTTGAATCAAGGAGAATACCGACAGGATATGCCGATTTGGCACCGGTCTCAAATATGACCGCGGCTAAGGTTCCAGTTAGAGCGCGTGAGGTGCGTGGGTCACAAGGTTTACGAAAGCACAGCAGACACTCTCGAAGGTATTTTCGTTCGCATGTGAGTTCGTGTACAATTGTCGAGGAATGCATCTCAACTATCTTTGGCCGTATTTCGCCATGTAGTTCTATTTGAGTCCAGGTCAATTTAATGGCTTTTGCATTTACAGTGTATTATCGTAATAGGCTGAAAACTTGTCAGTGAGTCATCTACATTCCAACAAAAGATGAATGAATGTTGCGAAATACAATCAGCTTTAAATTTGATTACCGTATACATCACTATCATTCAAGAGCCAAAGATGGTGACAGCAATGATGAGATCCCAATTCCGCGGGCCAGCAAAAGTACTCCCATATCAAACGACGATCTGGATAGCTTTTATGGTGATTCTGCGAGTGTGTCAGCACGATGTTCTCCCGCTCAGGCATCTCAACTAGCTTTTGAACCCATCCAGAACCAGGAACATGAGCCAGAATCCGTGCGCGCTATGGGTTTGGGGGTGAACGGATTGGAGAATCCCCCTTTGAGTGCCCATGACGATTTAGACTTGTCTGCTGTCCGCAACGAGTACGTAGACTTTGATGCGCTTGTTACTGCAAATACTAACACTTCGCATTCCAGAGGAAGTACGAGGCATACACGTAAAAGTAAGAAATCCAACAAAACGAAGGAGGACAAAAGAGATAGACCGGGGGGGGTTGCCGGGAGGGAGAAGCATCGAGAGCGAAGCCACAGAAGTAAAGAGGCAAGCGATTCTGCAAGTAGTAAGGAGGAAAGAAATAGCAGTGAATTACGAAAAAGTGAACACCGACACTGTGATGGAAGAACTGATGAAGCATTGGGACAGCAAGGTAGAGAACGCAGAGGTCGTAGTGATGATAGCAAACCCCGCAAGAGCAAAGAGGGAACGGGCGATGCTTCGCGCAGAAGGCGTAAGAAGAATAGAGGTTCTGGAGTCGATGACGATCGAGGTAGTGAACCGGGAAAAAGTCGGCATAGAGATAGGTAGAACAACGCTTCAAACCCAGCATCTGGGCGGGAAATGCTAAGACATCACAGGATAGAAGGAGGGGTACGTCAATGCAACGAGACCGCCAGAAGAGAGGCATCCGATTATTTGACATAAATTCCAGCGTGCTACTGACAGCATAAGGTTGTGCGGGACAGTTGTGCCGAAGTAAGCTTCATGAAACGCGACACGATGGTGCTCAACTATCTCAACAAGTCAGCTGCTATTGTCCTAATCGAAAAGCGTAGCGTGCTGAGTCCATGCCCTGACGTTGAACTCCTCGCAATCTGCAATGCAAAGCAACCCCCGATGTGCAACGATTGGAAGTACTGACAGTATGGTAGCCACTGGCTCATAACAAAACATGTGACTGTAACGCTTCTTGTATGGCGGTCAGAATGTGTTGGTAGTCGCGCTCATCACGGCACGCGTGCTTGCGATTAAAGTTGGTGGATTAACTTTGGTCCCAGAAACAGCCGCAATCGATAACCAAATCATGCACTACAACGAAACTCCTAAAACACACGAGCGCACACGCCTTACTCGGTGTTTCTTGCACGATTGTAAACCTTGGATGTGAACTTGCAGCCCATTGCTCTGTCGCAATAGTTTGCCCGAGTTGTTGTCTATTCTTAGAAGGTTTGCAGCTAGACCTTGCAAACACACCGATTATATGCTAATTCAGCCGCTGTAATAATCGAAAGTACAGCGTTTGAAGCCCGTTGAGCTCTGAATTCGCAAAAGAGTTGATCGGAAACACCAGCAGTATGGTAGCTACTGGCTGAAAACAGTACTGTGGCGGTCACGCTTCATATCTGGAAGTCTTGTTGTCTATTATCCTCAGCTGTAACATGCAATCCACTGCCCACTACTAAACCAAGTAGGCTGTCACTACTCACTTCTGCTCCGCCGTTTTCTAGAATGTCATGCGCTGTTAGCGTAATCAACAAAGCTATGGGCAATTGGACAGACAATACATCATGTGCAAAACAACCTTTTTTATCTGACACTCTGTGTGGAACAGTGAGAGGCCTCGTGCTGGCTCTTTTGAGAGAGAGAGACTGAGAGTCTGAGAGAAAGTCTGACATATAAAGACATAAATTAAATATGTGTCAAACATAGTACATATGTATGTGGTGTTTAAATGCATATAGCGCTCCGTGTTCTCGCTGCCGCCTTCATAGCCACAACCATTCAAATAAAGGTCACAGTCACACAAATGTTGCACGTATGCGAGCGTGACAACTAGAAATATTCGTAAGCAAAAGTATAGAGTGCTCTGGCACCTACACCAAATATACGCCATGGCAAACAAACATAAAGATTTATTAGCGTTCTGCAAACACTTCTTGATTGTGAATTTCCATGTGATTATTTAAACATCATAACGTTCAAAACGTAAGCGATTGTCAAACCTAGCCCTGTTTTAAATCTCCTCTTGATCACTATCGCGCCGGTACTACCTGCATTGTTCCTGTGCTGCGTGTTTCATTTTACACTTCTTTGTTGCTATATTGAAGTGCAGGCAATATCTCCGGATATTAAAAAAATGATGGTTGGCAGCAATATAAAGTATATATACTTTTGCTTGCCTATATATATAAATATACAT